>NW_027018505.1:0-20013 GCF_032854445.1 Liolophura sinensis
CCCTTCGGTAGCCCAGAAGACGTCAAATCTTTGGGCTAAGCCCATTTAACTCACCCAGCAATTGTCTTACTTCTAAGTGCAAGACAATCTCAATGTCTTTATCTACGTGTAGAAAAAGCAGATTATTTGTACATAAAAAACACAAGGTACTTGATACAGTCTGCTGTAAAAAGTACAACTAAACACTGACCCACATTTATAAGGTGCCAAAAGATGCGGAATTGGGCCAGGCATCGGCAGCTGTTAAAAAATTGCAAATATCTTTGGTTTCAATGGAGTAAGAGCCGTTGCTGGGCACGTGATTATGACATAAATGATCATTCAATTGTCGCTACAGCCAAAAGTATTGGTCGGAGAGCAACGCGGTTTGCACCATTCGATTTCTCGTCACAAAATACGTCGGATTAGCCTCTTACCAGCAGCACTGGAACAATTTTTCCAATTTTGCATTTTTGCCTGGTCTTTTTGTTAATTGAAATCGGCTACACTGTACTATGTACCATTCCGACTGGCCATTACTATATTCAACATTTGACTATAAGTTATGTGCCCTTCGGTAGCCCGGAGACGTCAAATCTTTGAGCTAAGCCCATTTAACTCACCCAGCAATTGCCTTACTTCTAAGTCGAAGAAAATCTCAATGTCTTTATCTACGTGTAGAAAAACCACACCATTTGTACGTGAAAAACACAAGGTACTTGATACAGTCTGCTGTAAAAAGTACAACTGAACACTGAACCACTTTAGTAAGGTGCCAAAAGATTCGGAATTAAGCCAGGCATCGGCAGCTGTTGAAAAATTGCAAATTTCCCTGGTTTCCATGGAGTAAGAGCCGTTGCTGTGCACGTGATTATGGCATAAATGATCATTCAATTGTCACTACAGCCAAAAGTATTGGACGGAGAGCAACGCGGTTTGCACCATTCGATTTCTCGTCACAAAATACGTCGGATTAGCCTCTTACCAGCAGCACTGGAACAGTTTTTCCACTTTTGCATTTTTGCCTGGTCTTTTTGTTAATTGAAATCGGCTACACTGTACTCTGTACAATCGCGACTGGTCATTACTATATTCAACTTTTGACTATAAGTTATGTGCCCTTCGGTAGCCCAGAAGACGTCAAATCTTTGGGTCTCAGCCCATTTAACTCACCCAGCAATTGTCTTACTTCTAAGTGCAAGACAATCTCAATGTCTTTATCTACGTGTAGAGAAACCAGACCATTTTGTACATAAAAAACACAAGGTACTTGATACAGTCTGCTGTAAAAAGTACAACTGAACACTGACCCACTTCAGTAAGGTGCCAAAAGATGCGGAATTGAGCCAGGCATCGGCAGCTGTTGAAAAATTGCAAATTTCAATGGTTTCCATGGAGTAAGAGCCGTTGCTAGGCACGTGATTATGACATAAATTATCATTCAATTGTCACTACAGCCAAAAGTATTGGTCGGAGAGCAACGCGGTTTGCACCATTCGATTTCTCGTCACAAAATACGTCGGATTAGCCTCTTACCAGCAGCACTGGAACAGTTTTTCCACTTTTGCATTTTTACCTGGTCTTTTAGTTAATTGAAATCGGCTACACTGTACTCTGTACAATCGCGACTGGTCATTACTATATTTAACTTTTGACTATATGTTATGTGCCCTTCGGTAGCCCAGAAGACGTCAAATCTTTGGGCTAAGCCCATTTAACTCACCCAGCAATTGTCTTATTTCTAAGTGCAAGACAATCTCAATGTCTTTATCTACGTGTAGAAAAACCACACCATTTGTACATAAAAAACACAAGGTACTTGATACAGTCTGCTGTAAAAAGTACAACTGACCACAGACCCACATTTATAAGGTGCCAAAAGATGCGGAATTGAGCCAGGTATCGGCAGCTGTTGAAAAATTGCAAATTTCCCCGGTTTCCATGGAGTAAGAGCCGTTGCTGTGCACGTGATTATGACATAAATGATCATTCAATTGTCACTACAGCCAAAAGTATTGGTCGCAGAGCAACGCGGTTTGCACCATTCGATTTGTCGTCACAAAATACGTCGGATTAGCCTCTTACCAGCAGCACTGGAACAGTTTTTCCACTTTTGCATTTTTGCCTGGTCTTTTTGTTAATTGAAACCGGCTACACTGTACTCTGTACAATCGCGACTGGTCATTACTATATTCAACTTTTGACTATAAGTTATGTGCCCTTCGGTAGCCCAGAAGACCTGAAATCTTTGGGCCAGGCCCATTTAACTCACCCAGCAATTGTCTTACTTCTAAGTCCAAAACAATCTCAATGTCTTTATCTACGTGTAGAAAAACCACACCATTTGTACATAAAAAACACAAGGTACTTGATACAGTCTGCTGTAAAAAGTACAACTAAACACTGACCCACATTTATAAGGTGCCAAAAGATGCGGAATTGGGCCAGGCATCGGCAGCTGTTAAAAAATTGCAAATATGCCTGGTTTCATGGAGTAAGAGCCGTTGCTGGGCACGTGATTATGACATCAATGATCATTGAATTGTCGCTACAGGCAAAAGTATTGGTCGGAGAGCAACGCGGTTTACACCATTCAATTTCTCGTCACAAAATACGTCGGATTAGCCTGTTACCAGCAGCACTGGAACAGTTTTTTCCACTTTTGCATTTTTGCCTGGTATTTTTGTTAATTGAAATCGGGTACACTGTACTCTGTACAATCGCGACTGGTCATTACTATATTCAACTTTTGACTATAAGTTATGTGCCCTTCGGTAGCCCAGAGACGTGAAATCTTTGGGCTAAGCCCATTTAACTCACCCAGCAATTGCCTTACTTCTAAGTGCAAGATAATCTCAATGTCTTTATCTACGTGTAGAAAAACCACACCATTTGTACATGAAAAACACAAGGTACTTGATACAGTCTGCTGTAAAAAGTACAACTGAACACTGACCCACTTCAGTAAGGTGCCAAAAGATGCGGAATTGGGCCAGGCATCGGCAGCTGTTAAAAAATTGCAAATTTCCCTGGTTTCCATGGAGTAAGAGCCGTTGCTGGGCACGTGATTATGACATCAATGATCATTCAATTGTCGCTACAGCCAAAAGTATTGGTCGGAGAGCAACGCGGTTTGCACCATTCGATTTCTTGTCACAAAATACGTCGGTTTAGCCTGTTACCAGCAGCACTGGAACAGTTTTTCCACTTTTGCATTTTTGCCTGGTCTTTTTGTTAATTGAAATCGGCTACACTGTACTCTGTACAATCGCGACTGGTCATTACTATATTCAACTTTTAACTATAAGTTATGTGCCCTTCGGTAGCCCAGAAGACGTCAAATCTTTGGGCTAAGCCATTTAACTCACCCAGCAATTGTCTTACTTCTAAGTGCAAGACAATCTCAATGTCTTTATCTACGTGTAGAAAAAACCACACCATTTGTACATAAAAACACAAGGTACTTGATACAGTCTGCTGTAAAAAGTACAACTGACCACAGACCCACATGAATAAGGTGCCAAAAGATGCGGAATTGAGCCAGGTATCGGCAGCTGTTGAAAAATTGCAAATTTCCCCGGTTTCCATGGAGTAAGAGCCGTTGCTGTGCACGTGATTATGACATCAATGATCATTCAATTGTCACTACAGCCAAAAGTATTGGTCGGAGAGCAACGCGGTTTGCACCATTCGATTTGTCGTCACAAAATACGTCGGATTAGCCTCTTACCAGCAGCACTGGAACAGTTTTTCCACTTTTGCATTTTTGCCTGGTCTTTTTGTTAATTGAAACCGGCTACACTGTACTCTGTACAATCGCGACTGGTCATTACTATATTCAACTTTTGACTATTAGTTATGTGCCCTTCGGTAGCCCAGAAGACCTGAAATCTTTGGGCTAAGCCCATTTAACTCACCCAGCAATTGTCTTACTTCTAAGTGCAAGACAATCTCAATGTCTTTATCTACGTGTAGAAAAACCACACCATTTGTACATAAAAAACACAAGGTACTTGATACAGTCTGCTGTAAAAAGTACAACTGACCACAGACCCACATGAATAAGGTGCCAAAAGATGCGGAATTGAGCCAGGTATCGGCAGCTGTTGAAAAATTGCAAATTTCCCCGGTTTCCATGGAGTAAGAGCCGTTGCTGTGCACGTGACTATGACATCAATGATCATTCAATTGTCACTACAGCCAAAAATATTGGTCGGAGAGCAACGCGGTTTGCACCATTCGATTTGTCGTCACAAAATACGTCGGATTAGCCTCTTACCAGCAGCACTGGAACAGTTTTTCCACTTTTGCATTTTTGCCTGGTCTTTTGTTAATTGAAACCGGCTACACTGTACTCTGTACAATCGCGACTGGTCATTACTATATTCAACTTTTGACTATAAGTTATGTGCCCTTCGGTAGCCCAGAAGACCTGAAATCTTTGGGCCAGGCCCATTTAACTCACCCAGCAATTGTCTTACTTCTAAGTCCAAGACAATCTCAATGTCTTTATCTACGTGTAGAAAAACCACACCATTTGTACATAAAAAACACAAGGTACTTGATACAGTCTGCTGTAAAAAGTACAACTGAACACTGACCCACTTCAGTAAGGTGCCAAAAGATGCAGAATTGAGCCAGGCATCGGCAGCTGTTAAAAATTGCAAATATACCTGGTTTCCATGGAGTAAGAGCCTTTGCTGGGCACGTGATTATGACATCAATGATCATTCAATTGTCGCTACAGCCAAAAGTGTTGGTCGCAGAGCAACGCGGTTTGCACCATTCGATTTCTCGTCACAAAATACGTCGGATTAGCCTCTTACCAGCAGCACTGGAACAGTTTTTCCACTTTTGCATTTTTGCCTGGTCTTTTTGTTAATTGAAATCGGCTACACTGTACTCTGTACAATCGCGACTGGTCATTACTATATTCAACTTTTGACTATAAGTTATGTGCCCTTCGGTAGCCCAGAAGACGTCAAATCTTTGGGCTAAGCCCATTTAACTCACCCAGCAATTGTCTTACTTCTAAGTCCAAGACAATCTCAATGTCTTTATCTACGTGTAGAAAAACCAGACCATTTGTACATAAAAACCACAAGGTACTTGATACAGTCTGCTGTAAAAGTACAACTGACCACAGACCCACATGAATAAGGTGCCAAAAGATGCGGAATTGAGCCAGGTATCGGCAGCTGTTAAAAAATTGCAAATTTCCCCGGTTTCCATGGAGTAAGAGCCGTTGCTGTGCACTTGATTATGACATAAATGATCATTCAATTGTCACTACAGCCAAAAGTATTGGTCGCAGAGCAACGCGGTTTGCACCATTCGATTTGTCGTCACAAAATACGTCGGATTAGCCTCTTACCAGCAGCACTGGAACAGTTTTTCCACTTTTGCATTTTTGCCTGGTCTTTTTGTTAATTGAAACCGGCTACACTGTACTCTGTACAATCGCGACTGGTCATTACTATATTCAACTTTTGACTATAAGTTATGTGCCCTTCGGTAGCCCAGAAGACCTGAAATCTTTGGGCCAGGCCCATTTAACTCACCCAGCAATTGTCTTACTTCTAAGTCCAAGACAATCTCAATGTCTTTATCTACGTGTAGAAAAACCACACCATTTGTACATAAAAAACACAAGGTACTTGATACAGTCTGCTGTAAAAAGTACAACTGAACACTGACCCACTTCAGTAAGGTGCCAAAAGATGCAGAATTGAGCCAGGCATCGGCAGCTGTTAAAAAATTGCAAATATACCTGGTTTCCATGGAGTAAGAGCCTTTGCTGGGCACGTGATTATGACATCAATGATCATTCAATTGTCGCTACAGCCAAAAGTATTGGTCGGAGAGCAACGCGGTTTCCACCATTCGATTTCTCGTCACAAAATACGTCGGATTAGCCTCTTACCAGCAGCACTGGAACAGTTTTTTCCACTTTTGCATTTTTGCCTGGTCTTTTTGTTAATTGAAATCGGCTACACTGTACTCTGTACAATCGCGACTGGTCATTACTATATTCAACTTTTGACTATAAGTTATGTGCCCTTCGGTAGCCCAGAAGACGTCAAATCTTTGGGCTAAGCCCATTTAATTCACCCAGCAATTGTCTTACTTCTAAGTCCAAGACAATCTCAATGTCTTTATCTACGTGTAGAAAAACCACACCATTTGTACATAAAAACCACAAGGTACTTGATACAGTCTGCTGTAAAAGTACAACTGACCACAGAACCACATGAATAAGGTGCCAAAAGATGCGGAATTGAGTCAGGTATCGGCAGCTGTTGAAAAATTGCAAATTTCCCCGGTTTCCATGGAGTAAGAGCCGTTGCTGTGCACTTGATTATGATATAAATGATCATTCAATTGTCGCTACAGCCAAAAGTATTGGTTGGAGAGCAACGCGGTTTGCACCATTCGATTTCTCGTCACAAAATACGTCGGATTAGCCTCTTACCAGCAGCACTGGAACAGTTTTTCCACTTTTGCATTTTTGCCTGGTCTTTATGTTAATTGAAATCGGCTACACTGTACTCTGTACAATCGCGACTGGTCATTACTATATTCAACTTTTGACTATAAGTTATGTGCCCTTCGGTAGCCGAGAAGACCTGAAATCTTTGGGCTAAGCCCATTTATCTCACCCAGCAATTGTCTTACTTCTAAGTGCAAGACAATCTCAATGTCTTTATCTACGTGTAGAAAAACCACACCATTTGTACGTGAAAAACACAAGGTACTTGATACAGTCTGCTGTAAAAAGTACAACTGAACACTGACCCACTCCAGTAAGGTGCCAAAAGATGCGGAATTGAGCCAGGCATCGGCAGCTGTTGAAAAATTGCAAATTTCCCTGGTTTCCATGGAGTAAGAGCCGTTGCTGGGCACGTGATTATGACATCAATGATCATTTAATTGTCACTACAGCCAAAAGTATTGGTCGCAGAGCAACGCGGTTTGCACCATTCGATTTGTCGTCACAAAATACGTCGGATTAGCCTCTTACCAGCAGCACTGGAACAGTTTTTCCACTTTTGCATTTTTGCCTGGTCTTTTTGTTAATTGAAATCGGCTACACTGTACTCTGTACAATCGCGACTGGTCATTACTATATTCAACTTTTGACTATAAGTTATGTGCCCATCGGTAGCCCAGAAGACGTCAAATCTTTGGGCTAAGCCCATTTAACTCACCCAGCAATTGCCTTACTTCTAAGTGCAAGACAATCTCAATGTCTTTATCTACGTGTAGAAAAACCACACCATTTGTACATAAAAAACACAAAGTACTTGATACAGTCTGCTGTAAAAAGTACAACTAAACACTGACCCACATTTATAAGGTGCCAAAAGATGCGGAATTGGGCCAGGCATCGGCAGCAGTTGAAAAATTGCAAATGTCCATGGTTTCCATGGAGTAAGAGCCGTTGCTGGGCACGTGATTATGACATCAATGATCATTCAATTGTCGCTACAGCCAAAAGTATTGGTCGGAGAGCAACGCGGTTTGCACCATTCGATTTCTCGTCACAAAATACGTCGGATTAGCCTCTTACCAGCAGCACTGGAACAGTTTTTTTACTTTTGCATTTTTGCCTGGTCTTTATGTTAATTGAAATCGGCTACACTGTACTCTGTACAATCGCGACTGGTCATTACTATATTCAACTTTTGACTATAAGTTATGTGCCCTTCGGTAGCCCAGAAGACGCGAAATCTTTGCGCTAAGCCCATTTAACTCACCCAGCAATTGCCTCACTTCTAAGTGCAAGACAATCTCAATGTCTTTATCTACGTGTAGAAAAAACCACACAATTTGTACTTGAAAAAAAACACAAGGTACTTGATACAGTCTGCTGTAAAAAGTACAACTGAACACTGACCCACTTCAGTAAGGTGCCAAAAGATGCGGAATAAAGCCAGGCATCGGCAGCTGTTGAAAAATTGCAAATTTCCCTGGTTTCCATGGAGTAAGAGCCGTTGCTGGGCACGTGATTATGACATAAATGATCATTCAATTCTCATTACAGCCAAAAGTATTGGTCGGAGAGCAACGCGGATTGCACCATTCGATTTCTCGTCACAAAATACGTCGGATTAGCCTCTTACCAGCAGCACTGGAACAGTTTTTCCACTTTTGCATTTTTGCCTGGTCTTTTTGTTAATTGAAATCGGCTACACTGTACTCTGTACAATCGCGACTGGTCATTACTATATTCAACTTTTGACTATAAGTTATGTGCCCTTCGGTAGCTCAGAAGACCTGAAATCTTTGGGCTAAGCCCATTTAACTCACCCAGCAATTGCCTTACTTCTAAGTCCAAGATAATCTCAATGTCTTTATCTACGTGTAGAAAAACCAGACCATTTGTACGTGAAAAACACAAGGTACTTGATACAGTCTGCTGTAAAAAGTACAACTGAACACTGACCCACATGAATAAGGTGCTAAAAGATGCGGAATTGAGCCAGGTATCGGCAGCTGTTGAAAAATTGCAAATTTCCCCTGGTTTCCATGGAGTAAGAGCCGTTGCTGGGCACGTGATTATGACATAAATGATCATTCAATTGTCACTATAGGCAAAAGTATTAGTCGGAGAGCAACGCGGTTTGCACCATTCGATTTCTCGTCACAAAATACGTCGGATTAGCCTCTTACCAGCAGCACTGGAACAATTTTTCCAATTTTGCATTTTTGCCTGGTGTTTTTGTTAATTAAAATCGGCTACACTGTACTCTGTACAATCGCGACTGGTCATTACTATATTCAACTTTTGACTATATGTTATGTGCCCTTCGGTAGCCCAGAAGACGTGAAATCTTTGGGCTAAGCCCATTTAACTCACCCAGCAATTGCCTTACTTCTAAGTCGAAGACAATCTCAATGTCTTTATCTACGTGTAGAAAAACCACACCATTTGTACATGAAAAACACAAGGTACTTGATACAGTCTGCTGTAAAAAGTACAACTGAACACTGACAAACTTCAGTAAGGTGCCAAAAGATTCGGAATTGAGCCAGGCATCGGCAGCTGTTGAAAAATTGCAAATTTCCCTGGTTTCCATGGAGTAAGAGCCGTTGCTACGCACGTGATTATGACATAAATGATCATTCAATTGTCGCTACAGCCAAAAGTATTGGTCGGAGAGCAACGCGGATTGGACCATTCGATTTCTCGTCACAAAATACGTCGAATTAGCCTCTTACTAGTAGAACTGGAACAGTTTTTCCACTTTTGCATTGTTGCCTGGTCTTTTTGTTAATTGAAACCGGCTACACTGTACTCTGTACAATCGCGACTGGTCATTACTATATTCAACTTTTGACTATAAGTTATGTGCCCTTCGGTAGCCCAGAAGACGTCAAATCTTTGGGCTGAGCCCATTTAACTCACCCAGCAATTGTCTTACTTCTAAGTGCAAGACAATCTCAATGTCTTTATCTACGTGTAGAAAAACCACACCATTTGTACGTGAAAAACACGAGGTACTTGATACAGTCTGCTGTAAAAAGTACAACTGAACACTGAACCACTTTATAAAGGTGCCAAAAGATTCGGAATTAAGCCAGGCATCGGCAGGTGTTGAAAAATTGCAAATTTCCCTGGTTTCCATGGAGTAAGAGCCGTTGCTACGCACGTGATTATGGCATCAATGATCATTCAATTGTCACTACAGCCAAAAGTATTGGTCGGAGAGCAACGCGGATTGCACCATTCGATTTCTCGTCACAAAATACGTCGGATTAGCCTTTTACAAGTAGCACTGGAACAGTTTTTCCACTTTTGCATTTTTGCCTGGTCTTTATGTTAATTGAAATCGGCTACACTATACTCTGTACAATCGCGACTGGTCATTACTATATTCATCTTTTGACTATAAGTTATGTGCCCTTCGGTAGCCCAGAAGACCTGAAATCTTTGGGCTAAGCCCATTTAACTCACCCAGCAATTGCCTTACTTCTAAGTGCAAGACAATCTCAATGTCTTTATCTACGTGTAGAAAAACCACACCATTTGTACGTGAAAAACACAAGGTACTTGATACAGTCTGCTGTAAAAAGTACAACTGAACACTGACCCACTTCAGTAAGGTGCCAAAAGATGCGGAATTGAGCCAGGCATCGGCAGCTGTTGAAAAATAGCAAATTTCCCTGGTTTCCATGGAGTAAGAGCCGTTGCTGTGCACGTGATTATGGCATAAATGATCATTCAATTGTCACTACAGCCAAAAGTATTGGACGGAGAGCAATGCGGTTTGCACCATTCGATTTCTCGTCACAAAATACGTCGGATTAGCTTCTTACCAGCAGCACTGGAACAGTTTTTCCACTTTTGCATTTTTGCCTGGTCTTTTTGTTAATTGAAATCGGCTACACTGTACTCTGTACAATCGCGACTGGTCATTACTATATTCAACTTTTGACTATAAGTTATGTGCCCTTCCGAAGCCCAGAAGACCTGAAATCTTTGGGCTAAGCCCATTTAACTCACCCAGCAATTGCCTTACTTCTAAGTGCAAGATAATCTCAATGTCTTTATCTACGTGTAGAAAAACCACACCATTTGTACATAAAAAACACAAGGTACTTGATACAGTCTGCTGTAAAAAGTACAACTAAACACTGACCCACATTTATAAGGTGCCAAAAGATGCGGAATTGGGCCAGGCATCGGCAGCTGTTAAAAAATTGCAAATATCCCTGGTTTCCATGGAGTAAGAGCCGTTGCTGGGCACGTGATTATGACATCAATGATCATTGAATTGTCGCTACAGGCAAAAGTATTGGTCGGAGAGCAACGCGGTTTACACCATTCAATTTCGCGTCACAAAATACGTCGGATTAGCCTGTTACCAGCAGCACTGGAACAGTTTTTCCACTTTTGCATTTTTGCCTGGTATTTTTGTTAATTGAAATCGGCTACACTGTACTCTGTACAATCGCGACTGGTCATTACTATATTCAACTTTTGACTATAAGTTATGTGCCCTTCGGTAGCCCAGAAGACCTGAAATCTTTGGGCTAAGCCCATTTAACTCACCCAGCAATTGCCTTACTTCTAAGTGCAAGATAATCTCAATGTCTTTATCTACGTGTAGAAAAACCACACCATTTGTACGTGAAAAACACAAGGTACTTGATACAGTCTGCTGTAAAAAGTACAACTGAACACTGACCCACATTTATAAGGTGCCAAAAGATGCGGAATTGGGCCAGGCATCGGCAGCTGTTAAAAAATTGCAAATTTCCCTGGTTTCCATGGAGTAAGAGCCGTTGCTGGGCACGTGATTATGACATCAATGATCATTCAATTGTCGCTACAGCCAAAAGTATTGGTCGGAGAGCAACGCGGTTTGCACCATTCGATTTCTCGTCACAAAATACGTCGGATTAGCCTCTTACCAGCAGCACTGGAACAGTTTTTCCACTTTTGCATTTTTGCCTGGTCTTTTTGTTAATTGAAATCGGCTACACTGTACTCTGTACAATCGCGACTGGTCATTACTATATTCAACTTTTGACTATAAGTTATGTGCCCTTCGGTAGCCCAGAAGTCAAATCTTTGGGCTAAGCCCATTTAACTCACCCAGCAATTGTCTTACTTCTAAGTGCAAGACAATCTCAATGTCTTTATCTACGTGTAGAAAAACCAGATTATTTGTACATAAAAAACACAAGGTACTTGATACAGTCTGCTGTAAAAAGTACAACTAAACACTGACCCACATTTATAAGGTGCCAAAAGATGCGGAATTGGGCCAGGCATCGGCAGTTGTTAAAAAATTGCAAATATCCTTGGTTTCAATGGAGTAAGAGCCGTTGCTGGGCACGTGATTATGACATAAATGATCATTCAATTGTCGCTACAGCCAAAAGTATTGGTCGGAGAGCAACGCGGTTTGCACCATTCGATTTCTCGTCACAAAATACGTCGGATTAGTCTCTTACCAGCAGCACTGGAACAGTTTTTCCACTTTTGCATTTTTGCCTGGTCTTTTTGTTAATTGAAATCGGCTACACTGTACTCTGTACAATCGCGACTGGTCATTACTATATTCAACTTTTGACTATAAGTTATGTGCCCTTCGGCAGCCCAGAAGACGTCAAATCTTTGGGCTAAGCCCATTTAACTCACCCAGCAATTGTCTTACTTCTAAGTGCAAGACAATCTCAATGTCTTTATCTACGTGTAGAAAAACCAGATCATTTGTACATAAAAAACACAAGGTACTTGATACAGTCTGCTGTAAAAAGTACAACTGACCACAGACCCACATGAACAAGGTGCCAAAAGATGCGGAATTGAGCCAGGTATCGGCAGCTGTTGAAAAATTGCAAATTTCCCTGGTTTCCATGGAGTAAGAGCCGTTGCTGGGCACGTGATTATGACATAAATGATCATTCAATTGTCACTACAGCCAAAAGTATTGGTCGGAGAGCAACGCGGTTTGCACCATTCGATTTCTCGTCACAAAATACGTCGGATTAGCCTCTTACCAGCAGCACTGGAACAATTTTTCCAATTTCGCATTTTTGCCTGGTCTTTTTGTTAATTGAAATCGGCTACACTGTACTATGTACCATTGCGACTGGCCATTACTATATTCAACATTTGACTATAAGTTATGTGCCCTTCGGTAGCCCGGAAGACTTCAAATCTTTGAGCTAAGCCCATTTAACTCACCCAGCAATTGCCTTACTTCTAAGTCGAAGAAAATCTCAATGTCTTTATCTACGCGTAGAAAAACCACACCATTTGTACGTGAAAAACACAAGGTACTTGATACAGTCTGCTGTAAAAAGTACAACTGAACACTGAACCACTTTAGTAAGGTGCCAAAAGATTCGGAATTAAGCCAGGCATCGGCAGGTGTTGAAAAATTGCAAATTTCCCTGGTTTCCATGGAGTAAGAGCCGTTGCTACGCACGTGATTATGGCATCAATGATCATTCAATTGTCGCTACAGCCAAAAGTATTGGTCGGAGAGCAACGCGGATTGCACCATTCGATTTCTCGTCACAAAATACGTCGGATTAGCCTCTTACTAGTAGCACTGGAACAGTTTTTCCACTTTTGCATTTTTGCCTGGTCTTTTTGTTAATTGAAATCGGCTACACTGTACTCTGTACAATCGCGACTGGTCATTACTATATTCAACTTTTGACTATAAGTTATGTGCCCTTCGGCAGCCCAGAAGACGTCAAATCTTTGGCTAAGCCCATTTAACTCACCCAGCAATTGTCTTACTTCTAAGTGCAAGACAATCTCAATGTCTTTATCTACGTGTAGAAAAACCACACCATTTGTACGTGAAAAACACAAGGTACTTGATACAGTCTGCTGTAAAAAGTACAACTGAACACTGAACCACTTTAGTAAGGTGCCAAAAGATTCGGAATTAAGCCAGGCATCGGCAGGTGTTGAAAAATTGCAAATTTCCCTGGTTTCCATGGAGTAAGAGCCGTTGCTACGCACGTGATTATGGCATCAATGATCATTCAATTGTCGCTACAGCCAAAAGTATTGGTCGGAGAGCAACGCGGATTGCACCATTCGATTTCTCGTCACAAAATACGTCGGATTAGCCTTTTACTAGTAGCACTGGAACAGTTTTTCTACTTTTGCATTTTTGCCTGGTCTTTTGTTAATTGAAATCGGCTACACTATACTCTGTACAATCGCGACTGGTCATTACTATATTCATCTTTTGACTATAAGTTATGTGCCCTTCGGTAGCCCAGAAGACCTGAAATCTTTGGGCTAAGCCCATTTAACTCACCCAGCAATTGCCTTACTTCTAAGTGCAAGACAATCTCAATGTCTTTATCTACGTGTAGAAAAACCACAACCATTTGTACGTGAAAAACACAAGGTACTTGATACAGTCTGCTGTAAAAAGTACAACTGAACACTGACCCACTTCAGTAAGGTGCCAAAAGATGCGGAATTGAGCCAGGCATCGGCAGCTGTTGAAAAATTGCAAATTTCCTGGTTTCCATGGAGTAAGAGCCGTTGCTGTGCACGTGATTATGGCATAAATGATCATTCAATTGTCACTACAGCCAAAAGTATTGGACGGAGAGCAACGCGGTTTGCACCATTCGATTTCTCGTCACAAAATACGTCGGATTAGCCTCTTACCAGCAGCACTGGAACAGTTTTTCCACTTTTGCATTTTTGCCTGGTCTTTTTGTTAATTGAAACCGGCTACACTGTACTCTGTACAATCGCGACTGGTCATTACTATATTCAACTTTTGACTATAAGTTATGTGCCCTTCGGTAGCCCAGAAGACCTCAAATCTTTGGTCTAAGCCCATTTAACTCACCCAGCAATTGTCTTACTTCTAAGTGCAAGACAATCTCAATGTCTTTATCTACGTGTAGAGAAACCAGACCATTAGTACATAAAAAACACAAGGTACTTGATACAGTCTGCTGTAAAAAGTACAACTGAACACTGACCAACTTCAGTAAGGTGCCAAAAGATGCGGAATTGAGCCAGGCATCGGCAGCTGTTGAAAAATTGCAAATTTCCCTGGTTTCCATGGAGTAAGAGCCGTTGCTAGGCACGTGATTATGACATAAATGATCATTCAATTGTCACTACAACCAAAAGTATTGGTCGGAGAGCAACGCGGTTTGCACCATTCGATTTCTCGTCACAAAATACGTCGGATTAGCCTCTTACCAGCAGCACTGGAACAGTTTTTCCACTTTTGCATTTTTGCCTGGTCTTTTTGTTAATTGAAATCGGCTACACTGTACTCTGTACAATCGCGACTGGTCATTACTATATTTAACTTTTGACTATATGTTATGTGCCCTTCGGTAGCCCAGAAGACGTCAAATCTTTGGGCTAAGCCCATTTAACTCACCCAGCAATTGTCTTACTTCTAAGTCCAAGACAATCTCAATGTCTTTATCTACGTGTAGAAAAACCACACCATTTGTACATAAAAAACACAAGGTACTTGATACAGTCTGCTGTAAAAAGTACAACTAACCACAGACCCACATGAATAAGGTGCCAAAAGATGCGGAATTGAGCCAGGTATCGGCAGCTGTTGAAAAATTGCAAATTTCCCCGGTTTCCATGGAGTAAGAGCCGTTGCTGTGCACGTGATTATGACATAAATGATCATTCAATTGTCACTACAGCCAAAAGTATTGGTCGGAGAGCAACGCGGTTTGCACCATTCGATTTGTCGTCACAAAATACGTCGGATTAGCCTCTTACCAGCAGCACTGGAACAGTTTTTTCCACTTTTGCATTTTTGCCTGGTCTTTTTGTTAATTGAAACCGGCTACACTGTACTCTGTACAATCGCGACTGGTCATTACTATATTCAACTTTTGACTATAAGTTATGTGCCCTTCGTAGCCCAGAAGACCTGAAATCTTTGGGCCAGGCCCATTTAACTCACCCAGCAATTGTCTTACTTCTAAGTCCAAAACAATCTCAATGTCTTTATCTACGTGTAGAAAAACCACACCATTTGTACATAAAAAACAAAAGGTACTTGATACAGTCTGCTGTAAAAAGTACAACTAAACACTGACCCACATTTATAAGGTGCCAAAAGATGCGGAATTGGGCCAGGCATCGGCAGCTGTTAAAAATTGCAAATATCCCTGGTTTCCATGGAGTAAGAGCCGTTGCTGGGCACGTGATTATGACATCAATGATCATTGAATTGTCGCTACAGGCAAAAGTATTGGTCGGAGAGCAACGCGGTTTACACCATTCAATTTCTCGTCACAAAATACGTCGATTAGCCTGTTACCAGCAGCACTGGAACAGTTTTTCCACTTTTGCATTTTTGCCTGGTCTTTTTGTTAATTGAAATCGGCTACACTGTACTCTGTACAATCGCGACTGGTCATTACTATATTCAACTTTTGACTATAAGTTATGTGCCCTTCGGTAGCCCAGAAGACCTGAAATCTTTGGGCTAAGCCCATTTAACTCACCCAGCAATTGCCTTACTTCTAAGTGCAAGATAATCTCAATGTCTTTATCTACGTGTAGAAAAACCACACCATTTGTACGTGAAAAACACAAGGTACTTGATACAGTCTGCTGTAAAAAGTACAACTGAACACTGACCCACATTTATAAGGTGCCAAAAGATGCGGAATTGGGCCAGGCATCGGCAGCTGTTAAAAAATTGCAAATTTCCCTGGTTTCCATGGAGTAAGAGCCGTTGCTGGGCACGTGATTATGACATCAATGATCATTCAATTGTCGCTACAGCCAAAAGTATTGGTCGGAGAGCAACGCGGTTTGCACCATTCGATTTCTCGTCACAAAATACGTCGGATTAGCCTCTTACCAGCAGCACTGGAACAGTTTTTCCACTTTTGCATTTTTGCCTGGTCTTTTTGTTAATTGAAATCGGCTACACTGTACTCTGTACAATCGCGACTGGTCATTACTATATTCAACTTTTGACTATAAGTTATGTGCCCTTCGGTAGCCCAGAAGACGTGAAATCTTTGGGCTAAGCCCATTTAACTCACCCAGCAATTGCCTTACTTCTAAGTGCAAGATAATCTCAATGTCTTTATCTACGTGTAGAAAAACCACACCATTTGTACGTGAAAAACACAAGGTACTTGATACAGTCTGCTGTAAAAAGTACAACTGAACACTGACCCACTTCAGTAAGGTGCCAAAAAGATGCGGAATTGAGCCAGGCATCGGCAGCTGTTGACAAATTGCAAATTTCCCTGGTTTCCATGGAGTAAGAGCCGTTGCTCTACACGTAATTATGACATAAATGATCATTCAATTGTCACTACAGCCAAAAGTATTGGTCGGAGAGCAACGCGGTTTGCACCATTCGATTTCTCGTCACAAAATACGTCGGATTAGCCTCTTACCAGCAGCACTGGAACAGTTTTTCCACTTTTGCATTTTTACCTGGTCTTTTAGTTAATTGAAATCGGCTACACTGTACTCTGTACAATCGCGACTGGTCATTACTATATTTAACTTTTGACTATATGTTATGTGCCCTTCGGTAGCCCAGAAGACGTCAAATCTTTGGGCTAAGCCCATTTAACTCACCCAGCAATTGTCTTACTTCTAAGTGCAAGACAATCTCAATGTCTTTATCTACGTGTAGAAAAACCAGACCATTTGTACATAAAAAGCACAAGGTACTTGATACAGTCTGCTGTAAAAAGTACAACTAACCACAGACCCACATGAATAAGGTGCCAAAAGATGCGGAATTGAGCCAGGTATCGGCAGCTGTTGAAAAATTGCAAATTTCCCCGGTTTCCATGGAGTAAGAGCCGTTGCTGTGCACGTGATTATGACATAAATGATCATTCAATTGTCACTACAGCCAAAAGTATTGGTCGCAGAGCAACGCGGTTTGCACCATTCGATTTGTCGTCACAAAATACGTCGGATTAGCCTCTTACCAGCAGCACTGGAACAGTTTTTCCACTTTTGCATTTTTGCCTGGTCTTTTTGTTAATTGAAACCGGCTACACTGTACTCTGTACAATCGCGACTGGTCATTACTATATTCAACTTTTGACTATAAGTTATGTGCCCTTCGGTAGCCCAGAAGACCTGAAATCTTTGGGCCAGGCCCATTTAGCTCACCCAGCAATTGTCTTACTTCTAAGTCCAAAACAATCTCAATGTCTTTATCTACGTGTAGAAAAACCACACCATTTGTACATAAAAAACACAAGGTACTTGATACAGTCTGCTGTAAAAAGTACAACTAAACACTGACCCACATTTATAAGGTGCCAAAAGATGCGGAATTGGGCCAGGCATCGGCAGCTGTTAAAAAATTGCAAATATCCCTGGTTTCCATGGAGTAAGAGCCGTTGCTGGGCACGTGATTATGACATCAATGATCATTGAATTGTCGCTACAGGCAAAAGTATTGGTCGGAGAGCAACGCGGTTTACACCATTCAATTTCTCGTCACAAAATACGTCGGATTAGCCTGTTACCAGCAGCACTGGAACAGTTTTTCCACTTTTGCATTTTTCCCTGGTCTTTTTGTTAATTGAAATTGGCTACACTGTACTCTGTACAATCGCGACTGGTCATTACTATATTCAACTTTTGACTATAAGTTATGTGCCCTTCGGTAGCCCAGAAGACGTCAAATCTTTGGGCTAAGCCCATTTAACTCACCCAGCAATTGCCTTACTTCTAAGTGCAAGATAATCTCAATGTCTTTATCTACGTGTAGAAAAACCACACCATTTGTACGTGAAAAACACAAGGTACTTGATACAGTCTGCTGTAAAAAGTACAACTGAACACTGACCCACATTTATAAGGTGCCAAAAGATGCGGAATTGGGCCAGGCATCGGCAGCTGTTAAAAAATTGCAAATTTCCCTGGTTTCCATGGAGTAAGAGCCGTTGCTGGGCACGTGATTATGACATCAATGATCATTCAATTGTCGCTACAGCCAAAAGTATTGGTCGGAGAGCAACGCGGTTTGCACCATTCGATTTCTCGTCACAAAATACGTCGGTTTAGCCTCTTACCAGCAGCACTGGAACAGTTTTTCCACTTTTGCATTTTTGCCTGGTCTTTTTGTTAATTGAAATCGGCTACACTGTACTCTGTACAATCGCGACTGGTCATTACTATATTCAACTTTTGACTATAAGTTATGTGCCCTTCGGTAGCCCAGAAGACGTCAAATCTTTGGGCTAAGCCCATTTAACTCACCCAGCAATTGCCTTACTTCTAAGTGCAAGACAATCTCAATGTCTTTATCTACGTGTAGAAAAACCAGATTATTTGTACATAAAAAACACAAGGTACTTGATACAGTCTGCTGTAAAAAGTACAACTAAACACTGACCCACATTTATAAGGTGCCAAAAGATGCGGAATTGGGCCAGGCATCGGCAGCTGTTAAAAAATTGCAAATATCCTTGGTTTCAATGGAGTAAGAGCCGTTGCTGGGCACGTGATTATGACATAAATGATCATTCAATTGTCGCTACAGCCAAAAGTATTGGTCGGAGAGCAACGCGGTTTGCACCATTCGATTTCTCGTCACAAAATACGTCGGATTAGTCTCTTACCAGCAGCACTGGAACAGTTTTTCCACTTTTGCATTTTTGCCTGGTCTTTTTGTTAATTGAAATCGGCTACACTGTACTCTGTACAATCGCGACTGGTCATTACTATATTCAACTTTTGACTATAAGTTATGTGCCCTTCGGCAGCCCAGAAGACGTCAAATCTTTGGGCTAAGCCCATTTAACTCACCCAGCAATTGTCTTACTTCTAAGTGCAAGACAATCTCAATGTCTTTATCTACGTGTAGAAAAACCACACCATTTGTACATAAAAAACACAAGGTACTTGATACAGTCTGCTGTAAAAAGTACAACTGACCACAGACCCACATGAACAAGGTGCCAAAAGATGCGGAATTGAGCCAGGTATCGGCAGCTGTTGAAAAATTGCAAATTTCCCTGGTTTCCATGGAGTAAGAGCCGTTGCTGGGCACGTGATTATGACATAAATGATCATTCAATTGTCACTACAGCCAAAAGTATTGGTCGGAGAGCAACGCGGTTTGCACCATTCGATTTCTCGTCACAAAATACGTCGGATTAGCCTCTTACCAGCAGCACTGGAACAATTTTTCCAATTTTGCATTTTTGCCTGGTCTTTTTGTTAATTGAAATCGGCTACACTGTACTATGTACCATTGCGACTGGCCATTACTATATTCAACATTTGACTATAAGTTATGTGCCCTTCGGTAGCCCGGAAGACGTCAAATCTTTGAGCTAAGCCCATTTAACTCACCCAGCAATTGCCTTACTTCTAAGTCGAAGAAAATCTCAATGTCTTTATCTACGTGTAGAAAAACCACACCATTTGTACGTGAAAAACACAAGGTACTTGATACAGTCTGCTGTAAAAAGTACAACTGAACACTGAACCACTTTAGTAAGGTGCCAAAAGATTCGGAATTAAGCCAGGCATCGGCAGGTGTTGAAAAATTG
>NW_027018506.1:0-19918 GCF_032854445.1 Liolophura sinensis
ACTATATTCAACTTTTGATTATAAGTTATGTGCCCTTCGGTAGCCCAGAAGATGTCAAATCTTTGGGCCAAGCCCATTTAACTCACCCAGCAAATGTCTTACATCTAAGTCGAAGATAAACTTAATCTCTTTATCTACATGTAGAAAAACCACACCATTTTTATATAAAACCACAAGGTACTTGATACAGTCTGCTGTAAAAAGTACAATTGAACACTGACCCACATCAATAAGGTGCCAAAGATGCGCAATTGGGTCAGGCATCTCCAGGTGTTGAAAAATTGCAAATTTCCTTGGTTTCCATGGAGTAAGAGCCGTTGCTGGGCACGTGATTTTGACATAAATGATGATTCAATTGTGGCTACAGCCAAAAGTATTGGTCGGAGAGCAACGCGGTTTGCACCATTCGATTTCTCGTCACAAAATACGTCGGATTAGCCTCTTACCAGCAGCATTGGAACATTTTTTCCACTTTTGGATTTTTGCCTGGTCCTTTTGCTCATTGAAATCGGCTACATGTACTATGTACAATCGCGACTGGTCATTACTATATTCAACTTTTGATTATAAGTTATGTGCCCTTCGGTAGCCCAGAAGATGTCAAATCTTTGGGCCAAGCCCATTTGAACTCACCCAGCAAATGTCTTACTTCTAAGTCGAAGATAAACTTAATCTCTTTATCTACATGTAGAAAAACCACACCATTTTTATATAAAACCACAAGGTACTTGATACAGTCTGCTGTAAAAAGTACAATTGAACACTGACCCACATCAATAAGGTGCCAAAAGATGCGCAATTGGGTCAGGCATCTCCAGGTGTTGAAAAATTGCAAATTTCCTTGGTTTCCATGGAGTAAGAGCCGTTGCTGGGCACGTGATTTTGACATAAATGATGATTCAATTGTGGCTACAGCCAAAAGTATTGGTCGGAGAGCAACGCGGTTTGCACCATTCGATTTCTCGTCACAAAATAGGTCGGATTAGCCTCTTACCAGCAGCATTGGAACATTTTTTCCACTTTTGGATTTTTGCCTGTCCTTTTGCTAATTGAAATCGGCTACATGTACTATGTACCATCGCGACTGGTCATTACTATATTCAACTTTTGATTATAAGTTATGTGCCCTTCGGTAGCCCAGAAGACGTCAAATCTTTGGGCCAAGCCCATTTAACTCACCCAGCAAATGTCTTACTTCTAAGTCGAAGATAAACTCAATGTCTTTATCTACATGTAGAAAAAACCACACCATTTTTATATAAAAAACACAAGGTACTTGATACAGTCTGCTGTAAAAAGTACAATTGAACACTGACCCACATCAATAAGGTGCCAAAAGATGCGCAATTGGGTCAGGCATCTCCAGCTGTTGAAAAATTGCAAATTTCCTTGGTTTCCATGGAGTAAGAGCCGTTGCTGGGCACGTGATTTTGACATAAATGATGATTCAATTGTGGCTACAGCCAAAAGTATTGGTCGGAGAGCAACGCGGTTTGCACCATTCGATTTCTCGTCACAAAATACGTCGGATTAGCCTCTTACCAGCAGCATTGGAAACATTTTTCCACTTTGGATTTTTGCCTGGTCCTTTTGCTAATTGAAATCGGCTACATGTACTATGTACAATCGCGACTGGTCATTACTATATTCAACTTTTGATTATAAGTTATGTGCCCTTCGGTAGCCCAGAAGACGTCAAATCTTTGGCCAAGCCCATTTAACTCACCCAGCAAATGTCTTACTTCTAAGTCGAAGATAAACTCAATGTCTTTATCTACATGTAGAAAAACCACACCATTTTATATAAAAAACACAAGGTACTTGATACAGTCTGCTGTAAAAAGTACAATTGAACACTGACCCACATCAATAAGGTGCCCAAAAGATGCGCAATTGGGTCAGGCATCTCCAGCTGTTGAAAAATTGCAAATTTCCTTGGTTTCCATGGAGTAAGAGCCGTTGCTGGGCACGTGATTTTGACATAAATGATGATTCAATTGTGGCTACAGCCAAAAGTATTGGTCGGAGAGCAACGCGGTTTGCACCATTCGATTTCTCGTCACAAAATAGGTCGGATTAGCCTCTTACCAGCAGCATTGGAACATTTTTTCCACTTTTGGATTTTTGCCTGGTCCTTTTGCTAATTGAAATCGGCTACATGTACTATGTACAATCGCGACTGGTCATTACTATATTCAACTTTTGATTATAAGTTATGTGCCCTTCGGTAGCCCAGAAGACGTCAAATCTTTGGGCCAAGCCCATTTAACTCACCCAGCAAATGTCTTACTTCTAAGTCGAAGATAAACTCAATGTCTTTATCTACATGTAGAAAAACCACACCATTTTTATATAAAAAACACAAGGTACTTGATACAGTCTGCTGTAAAAAGTACAATTGAACACTGACCCACATCAATAAGGTGCCAAAAGATGCGCAATTGGGTCAGGCATCTCCAGCTGTTGAAAAAATTGCAAATTTCCTTGGTTTCCATGGAGTAAGAGCCGTTGCTGGGCACGTGATTTTGACATAAATGATGATTCAATTTGTGGCTACAGCCAAAAGTATTGGTCGGAGAGCAACGCGGTTTGCACCATTCGATTTCTCGTCACAAAATACGTCAGATTAGCCTCTTACCAGCAGCATTGGAACATTTTTTCCACTTTTGGATTTTTGCCTGGTCCTTTTGCTAATTGAAATCGGCTACATGTACTATGTACAATCGCGACTGGTCATTACTATATTCAACTTTTGATTATAAGTTATGTGCCCTTCGGTAGCCCAGAAGATGTCAAATCTTTGGGCCAAGCCCATTTAACTCACCCAGCAAATGTCTTACTTCTAAGTCGAAGATAAACTCAATGTCTTTATCTACATGTAGAAAAACCACACCATTTTTATATAAAAAACACAAGGTACTTGATACAGTCTGCTGTAAAAAGTACAATTGAACACTGACCCACATCAATAAGGTGCCAAAAGATGCGCAATTGGGTCAGGCATCTCCAGCTGTTGAAAAATTGGAAATTTCCTTGGTTTCCATGGAGTAAGAGCCGTTGCTGGGCACGTGATTTTGACATAAATGATGATTCAATTGTGGCTACAGCCAAAAGTATTGGTCGGAGAGCAACGCGGTTTGCACCATTCGATTTCTCGTCACAAAATACGTCAGCTTAGCCTCTTACCAGCAGCATTGGAACATTTTTTCCACTTTTGGATTTTTGCCTGGTCCTTTTGCTAATTGAAATCGGCTACATGTACTATGTACAATCGCGACTGGTCATTACTATATTCAACTTTTGATATAAGTTATGTGCCCTTCGGTAGCCCAGAAGATGTCAAATCTTTGGGCCAAGCCCATTTAACTCACCCAGCAAATGTCTTACTTCTAAGTCGAAGATAAACTTAATCTCTTTATCTACATGTAGAAAAACCACACCATTTTTATATAAAAACCACAAGGTACTTGATACAGTTTGCTGTAAAAAGTACAATTGAACACTGACCCACATCAATAAGGTGCCAAAAGATGCGCAATTGGGTCAGGCATCTCCAGCTGTTGAAAAATTGCAAATTTCCTTGGTTTCCATGGAGTAAGAGCCGTTGCTGGGCACGTGATTTTGACATAAATGATGATTCAGTTGTGGGCTACAGCCAAAAGTATTGGTCGGAGAGCACGCGGTTTGCACCATTCGATTTCTCGTCACAAAATACGTCGGATTAGCCTCTTACCAGCAGCATTGGAACATTTTTTCCACTTTTGGATTTTTGCCTGGTCCTTTTGCTAATTGAAATCGGCTACATGTACTATGTACAATCGCGACTGGTCATTACTATATTCAACTTTTGATTATAAGTTATGTGCCCTTCGGTAGCCCAGAAGATGTCAAATCTTTGGGCCAAGCCCATTTAACTCACCCAGCAAAATGTCTTACTTCTAAGTCGAAGATAAACTCAATGTCTTTATCTACATGTAGAAAAACCACACCATTTTTATATAAAAAACACAAGGTACTTGATACAGTCTGCTGTAAAAAGTACAATTGAACACTGACCCACATCAATAAGGTGCCAAAAGATGCGCAATTGGGTCAGGCATCTCCAGGTGTTGAAAAATTGCAAATTTCCTTGGTTTCCATGGAGTAAGAGCCGTTGCTGGGCACGTGATTTTGACATAAATGATGATTCAATTGTGGCTACAGCCAAAAGTATTGGTCGGAGAGCAACGCGGTTTGCACCATTCGATTTCTCGTCACAAAATAGGTCGGATTAGCCTCTTACCAGCACGATTGGAGCATTTTTTTTACTTTTGGATTTTTGCCTGGTCCTTTTGCTAATTGAAATCGGCTACATGTACTATGTACAATCGCGACTGGTCATTACTATATTCAACTTTTGATTATAAGTTATGTGCCCTTCGGTAGCCCAGAAGACGTCAAATCTTTGGCCAAGCCCATTTAACTCACCCAGCAAATGTCTTACTTCTAAGTCGAAGATAAACTCAATGTCTTTATCTACATGTAGAAAACCCACACCATTTTTATATAAAAAACACAAGGTACTTGATACAGTCTGCTGTAAAAAGTACAATTGAACACTGACCCACATCAATAAGGTGCCAAAGATGCGCAATTGGGTCAGGCATCTCCAGGTGTTGAAAAATTGGAAATTTCCTTGGTTTCCATGGAGTAAGAGGCCGTTGCTGGGCACGTGATTTTGACATAAATGATGATTCAATTGTGGCTACAGCCAAAGTATTGGTCGGAGAGCAACGCGGTTTGCACCATTCGATTTCTCGTCACAAAATACGTCGGATTAGCCTCTTACCAGCAGCATTGGAACAATTTTTTCCACTTTTGGATTTTTGCCTGGTCCTTTTGCTAATTGAAATCGGCTACATGTACTATGTACAATCGCGACTGGTCATTACTATATTCAACTTTTGATTATAAGTTATGTGCCCTTCGGTAGCCCAGAAGATGTCAAATCTTTGGGCCAAGCCCATTTAACTCACCCAGCAAATGTCTTACTTCTAAGTCGAAGATAAACTCAATGTCTTTATCTACATGTAGAAAAACCACACCATTTTTATATAAAAAACACAAGGTACTTGATACAGTCTGCTGTAAAAAGTACAATTGAACACTGACCCACATCAATAAGGTGCCAAAAGATGCGCAATTGGGTCAGGCATCTCCAGCTGTTGAAAAATTGCAAATTTCCTTGGTTTCCATGGAGTAAGAGCCGTTGCTGGGCACGTGATTTTGACATAAATGATGATTCAATTGTGGCTACAGCCAAAAGTATTGGTCGGAGAGCAACGCGGTTTGCACCATTCGATTTCTCGTCACAAAATACGTCGGATTAGCCTCTTACCAGCAGCATTGGAACAATTTTTCCACTTTTGGATTTTTGCCTGGTCCTTTTGCTAATTGAAATCGGCTACATGTACTATGTACAATCGCGACTGGTCATTACTATATTCAACTTTTGATTATAAGTTATGTGCCCTTCGGTAGCCCAGAAGATGTCAAATCTTTGGGCCAAGCCCATTTAACTCACCCAGCAAATGTCTTACTTCTAAGTCGAAGATAAACTCAATGTCTTTATCTACATGTAGAAAAACCACACCATTTTTATATAAAAAACACAAGGTACTTGATACAGTCTGCTGTAAAAAGTACAATTGAACACTGACCCACATCAATAAG
Source organism: Liolophura sinensis (assembly GCF_032854445.1). Taxonomy (NCBI): domain Eukaryota; kingdom Metazoa; phylum Mollusca; class Polyplacophora; order Chitonida; family Chitonidae; genus Liolophura; species Liolophura sinensis. Next base: position 5,713 of record NW_027018506.1, read on the forward strand.
GTGCCAAAAGATGCGCAATTGGGTCAGGCATCTCCAGCTGTTGAAAAATTGGAAATTTCCTTGGTTTCCATGGAGTAAGAGCCGTTGCTGGGCACGTGATTTTGACATAAATGATGATTCAATTGTGGCTACAGCCAAAAGTATTGGTCGGAGAGCAACGCGGTTTGCACCATTCGATTTCTCGTCACAAAATACGTCGGATTAGCCTCTTACCAGCACGATTGGAGCATTTTTTTTACTTTTGGATTTTTGCCTGGTCCTTTTGCTAATTGAAATCGGCTACATGTACTATGTACAATCGCGAATGGTCATTACTATATTCAACTTTTGATTATAAGTTATGTGCCCTTCGGTAGCCCAGAAGACGTCAAATCTTTGGGCCAAGCCCATTTAACTCACCCAGCAAATGTCTTACTTCTAAGTCGAAGATAAACTCAATGTCTTTATCTACATGTAGAAAAACCACACCATTTTTATATAAAAAACACAAGGTACTTGATACAGTCTGCTGTAAAAAGTACAATTGAACACTGACCCACATCAATAAGGTGCCAAAAGATGCGCAATTGGGTCAGGCATCTCCAGCTGTTGAAAAATTGCAAATTTCCTTGGTTTCCATGGAGTAAGAGCCGTTGCTGGGCACGTGATTTTGACATAAATGATGATTCAATTGTGGCTACAGCCAAAAGTATTGGTCGGAGAGCAACGCGGTTTGCACCATTCGATTTCTCGTCACAAAATACGTCGGATTAGCCTCTTACCAGCACGATTGGAGCATTTTTTTTACTTTTGGATTTTTGCCTGGTCCTTTTGCTAATTGAAATCGGCTACATGTACTATGTACAATCGCGACTGGTCATTACTATATTCAACTTTTGATTATAAGTTATGTGCCCTTCGGTAGCCCAGAAGACGTCAAATCTTTGGGCCAAGCCCATTTCACTCACCCAGCAAATGTCTTACTTCTAAGTCGAAGATAAACTCAATGTCTTTATCTACATGTAGAAAAACCACACCATTTTTATATAAAAAACACAAGGTACTTGATACAGTCTGCTGTAAAAAGTACAATTGAACACTGACCCACATCAATAAGGTGCCAAAAGATGCGCAATTGGGTCAGGCATCTCCAGCTGTTGAAAAATTGCAAATTTCCTTGGTTTCCATGGAGTAAGAGCCGTTGCTGGGCACGTGATTTTGACATAAATGATGATTCAATTGTGGCTACAGCCAAAAGTATTGGTCGGAGAGCAACGCGGTTTGCACCATTCGATTTCTCGTCACAAAATACGTCGGATTAGCCTCTTACCAGCAGCATTGGAACATTTTTTCCACTTTTGGATTTTTGCCTGGTCCTTTTGCTAATTGAAATCGGCTACATGTACTATGTACAATCGCGACTGGTCATTACTATATTCAACTTTTGATTATAAGTTATGTGCCCTTCGGTAGCCCAGAAGATGTCAAATCTTTGGGCCAAGCCCATTTAACTCACCCAGCAAATGTCTTACTTCTAAGTCGAAGATAAACTTAATCTCTTTATCTACATGTAGAAAAACCACACCATTTTTATATAAAAAACACAAGATACTTGATACAGTCTGCTGTAAAAAGTACAATTGAACACTGACCCACATCAATAAGGTGCCAAAAGATGCGCAATTGGGTCAGGCATCTCCAGCTGTTGAAAAATTGGAAATTTCCTTGGTTTCCATGGAGTAAGAGCCGTTGCTGGGCACGTGATTTTGACATAAATGATGATTCAATTGTGGCTACAGCCAAAAGTATTGGTCGGAGAGCAACGCGGTTTGCACCATTCGATTTCTCGTCACAAAATACGTCGGATTAGCCTCTTACCAGCAGCATTGGAACATTTTTTCCACTTTTGGATTTTTGCCTGGTCCTTTTGCTAATTGAAATCGGCTACATGTACTATGTACAATCGCGACTGGTCATTACTATATTCAACTTTTGATTATAAGTTATGTGCCCTTCGGTAGCCCAGAAGATGTCAAATCTTTGGGCCAAGCCCATTTAACTCACCCAGCAAATGTCTTACTTCTAAGTCGAAGATAAACTTAATCTCTTTATCTACATGTAGAAAAACCACACCATTTTTATATAAAAAACACAAGGTACTTGATACAGTCTGCTGTAAAAAGTACAATTGAACACTGACCCACATCAATAAGGTGCCAAAAGATGCGCAATTGGGTCAGGCATCCCCAGCTGTTGAAAAATTGGAAATTTCCTTGGTTTCCATGGAGTAAGAGCCGTTGCTGGGCACGTGATTTTGACATAAATGATGATTCAATTGTGGCTACAGCCAAAAGTATTGGTCGGAGAGCAACGCGGTTTGCACCATTCGATTTCTCGTCACAAAATACGTCGGATTAGCCTCTTACCAGCAGCATTGGAGCATTTTTTTTACTTTTGGATTTTTGCCTGGTCCTTTTGCTAATTGAAATCGGCTACATGTACTATGTACAATCGCGACTGGTCATTACTATATTCAACTTTTGATTATAAGTTATGTGCCCTTCGGTAGCCCAGAAGATGTCAAATCTTTGGGCCAAGCCCATTTAACTCACCCAGCAAATGTCTTACTTCTAAGTCGAAGATAAACTTAATCTCTTTATCTACATGTAGAAAAACCACACCATTTTTATATAAAAACCACAAGGTACTTGATACAGTCTGCTGTAAAAAGTACAATTGAACACTGACCCACATCAATAAGGTGCCAAAAGATGCGCAATTGGGTCAGGCATCTCCAGGTGTTGAAAAATTGCAAATTTCCTTGGTTTCCATGGAGTAAGAGCCGTTGCTGGGCACGTGATTTTGACATAAATGATGATTCAATTGTGGCTACAGCCAAAAGTATTGGTCGGAGAGCAACGCGGTTTGCACCATTCGATTTCTCGTCACAAAATACGTCGAATTAGCCTCTTACCAGCAGCATTGGAACATTTTTTCCACTTTTGGATTTTTGCCTGGTCCTTTTGCTAATTGAAATCGGCTACATGTACTATGTACAATCGCGACTGGTCATTACTATATTCAACTTTTGATTATAAGTTATGTGCCCTTCGGTAGCCCAGAAGATGTCAAATCTTTGGGCCAAGCCCATTTAACTCACCCAGCACATGTCTTACTTCTAAGTCGAAGATAAACTTAATCTCTTTATCTACATGTAGAAAAACCACACCATTTTTATATAAAAAACACAAGGTACTTGATACAGTCTGCTGTAAAAAGTACAATTGAACACTGACCCACATCAATAAGGTGCCAAAAGATGCGCAATTGGGTCAGGCATCTCCAGCTGTTGAAAAATTGGAAATTTCCTTGGTTTCCATGGAGTAAGAGCCGTTGCTGGGCACGTGATTTTGACATAAATGATGATTCAATTGTGGCTACAGCCAAAAGTATTGGTCGGAGAGCAACGCGGTTTGCACCATTCGATTTCTCGTCACAAAATACGTCGGATTAGCCTCTTACCAGCAGCATTGGAACATTTTTTCCACTTTTGGATTTTTGCCTGGTCCTTTTGCTAATTGAAATCGGCTACATGTACTATGTACAATCGCGACTGGTCATTACTATATTCAACTTTTGATTATAAGTTATGTGCCCTTCGGTAGCCCAGAAGATGTCAAATCTTTGGGCCAAGCCCATTTAACTCACCCAGCACATGTCTTACTTCTAAGTCGAAGATAAACTTAATCTCTTCATCTACATGTAGAAAAACCACACCATTTTTATATAAAAAACACAAGGTACTTGATACAGTCTGCTGTAAAAAGTACAATTGAACACTGACCCACATCAATAAGGTGCCAAAAGATGCGCAATTGGGTCAGGCATCTCCAGCTGTTGAAAAATTGCAAATTTCCTTGGTTTCCATGGAGTAAGAGCCGTTGCTGGGCACGTGATTTTGACATAAATGATGATTCAATTGTGGCTACAGCCAAAAGTATTGGTCGGAGAGCAACGCGGTTTGCACCATTCGATTTCTCGTCACAAAATACGTCGGATTAGCCTCCTACCAGCAGCATTGGAACATTTTTTCCACTTTTGGATTTTTGCCTGGTCCTTTTGCTCATTGAAATCGGCTACATGTACTATGTACAATCGCGACTGGTCATTACTATATTCAACTTTTGATTATAAGTTATGTGCCCTTCGGTAGCCCAGAAGATGTCAAATCTTTGGGCCAAGCCCATTTAACTCACCCACCAAATGTCTTACTTCTAAGTCGAAGATAAACTTAATCTCTTTATCTACATGTAGAAAAACCACACCATTTTTATATAAAAACCACAAGGTACTTGATACAGTCTGCTGTAAAAAGTACAATTGAACACTGACCCACATCAATAAGGTGCCAAAAGATGCGCAATTGGGTCAGGCATCTCCAGGTGTTGAAAAATTGCAAATTTCCTTGGTTTCCATGGAGTAAGAGCCGTTGCTGGGCACGTGATTTTGACATAAATGATGATTCAATTGTGGCTACAGCCAAAAGTATTGGTCGGAGAGCAACGCGGTTTGCACCATTCGATTTCTCGTCACAAAATACGTCGGATTAGCCTCTTACCAGCAGCATTGGAACATTTTTTCCACTTTTGGATTTTTGCCTGGTCCTTTTGCTAATTGAAATCGGCTACATGTACTATGTACAATCGCGACTGGTCATTACTATATTCAACTTTTGATTATAAGTTATGTGCCCTTCGGTAGCCCAGAAGACGTCAAATCTTTGGGCCAAGCCCATTTAACTCACCCAGCAAATGTCTTACTTCTAAGTCGAAGATAAACTCAATGTCTTTATCTACATGTAGAAAAACCACACCATTTTTATATAAAAAACACAAGGTACTTGATACAGTCTGCTGTAAAAAGTACAATTGAACACTGACCCACATCAATAAGGTGCCAAAAGATGCGCAATTGGGTCAGGCATCTCCAGCTGTTGAAAAATTGGAAATTTCCTTGGTTTCCATGGAGTAAGAGCCGTTGCTGGGCACGTGATTTTGACATAAATGATGATTCAATTGTGGCTACAGCCAAAAGTATTGGTCGGAGAGCAACGCGGTTTGCACCATTCGATTTCTCGTCACAAAATAGGTCGGATTAGCCTCTTACCAGCAGCATTGGAATGAATGAATGAATGAATGAATGATTATGGCTTAACGCCACATCGGCAATATTTCAGCCATATCGTGGCGAGAACAAGGTGAAAACAAGAGACGGTAAAGGTTTTCGACATGATAATATGAACATCAAAAGTAAAACAAAAAGTACAGACATGTTTAAAATCGTATAAAAGAAAAATAAGAGTTAAAACTCGAAAACCAGAGTTATAGTACATGTATAAATATATATAACTGTTTATTTATAGATATTTACGACAATTAAAATTTATATTTTATGATATAGGCCAATGGCCTTCAAATAATTTATGACAACATCGCCAGCGATGCTGTCAAATAAATCATATATAGAGTTGACTGTGTAGAACCTTTGCCGAACATGGGCAAAGTCTACACAGTCAACTAGAATATGTTTGATGCCATATTGAACATCACATCCAACACACTCGGGAGCACTGCTCCCATCCAAGATGAAATTGTGTGTCAGATGAGAATGTCCAATACGGCATCTGGTTAAAACGACTTGGTCTCTACGAGACATATCAAATGTATATGAATTATAGCCAATGACTGGATGAATGGCATGCAGTTTATTATGGGCCTGCAAGTTCCATTCACCCTGCCAAAGGCCACGAATATATTTAAGAATATTGGACTTCATGTCAGTATAAGGGATTTTTATCTTAGATATGGGTTTATTTAGGGCAGCTTTCGCCTCCCTGTCTGCGACTGTGTTTCCATGGATACCAATATGACTTGGTATCCAGCAGAATATAATATCTTTACCTCTTCTAATTAATTTCCTATGTATAGCTAAAATTTTAAGGATCAAGGGATTTTTAAATTTATTATTCTGTATTGCCAATAAGCAAGACAACGAGTCCGTGCATATCATTGCCCTCTGGGCGTGCCCAGAAGAAACATATGATAAGGCCAGGAGTATAGCTCTGGCCTCGGCAGAGAATATTGAAGAAGAGGATGGAAGACGAAAGGAAGAGACCCGCTGCTCTAAGACAGCCGCAGTCGCAACCCTGTCCCCATCCTTCGACCCGTCAGTATATATAAATTTATAATCCGTATAATTAGCTTTAATTTCAGCAAAACCTTGCTGAATTATAAGAGGATTTGTATTCAATTTATTATATTTACGTAGATCAAATATTAGTTTTGGTTGTGGGAGAAGCCATGGAGGAGACTCCGGAAAAGACACCGGAGCTATATCATCCAGCTTGATGTTAGCTCCCACAATATGGTCCTGTATACGAAGACCGAACGAAGGGATCTTGTTAGGACATTTAGTATATTTGTCTACATATAATGGATTGAAAACACAGTCGTAGGCAGGGTTTGTTGGATGAGCTTTAAGCTTTGTACTATATTGAAGGCTAAGTTTTACACGTCGGTGATATAAAGAAGGTTCATTAGCCTCCACGTATAAACTTTCTACTGGTGAGGTTCTAAAAGCACCAAGGCTGAGCCTCAAACCTTGGTGATGAACGGGATCCAACATTTTAATGTACGACTTCCTAGCGGAACCGTAAATGATGGATCCATAGTCCAATTTAGACCTCACCAGAGAACGATATAAATTTAGTAAAACTGATCGGTCAGCACCCCAATCGGTGCTAGACACGACCTTAATTATATCGAGAGCCTTTGTACATTTAGCTTTAAGCATTTTTATGTGAGGTATAAAAGATAGCTTACTATCAAATATTATACCTAAAAATTTTGTTTCTCCAACAATTTTAATCTGTTCACCACAAAAATTAAGCTCAGGGTCAAGATGAAGTTTCCGTTTATTACAAAAATGCATACCGACGGTTTTAGACGTTGAAAATCTAAAACCGTTTTCAGTTGCCCATTTCTCGATTTTGTTGAGACAAAGCTGCAACTGACGTTCGATATTGTTCATATTCTTAGCTCGGTAGCATATAAGGAAATCATCGACGTATAAAGAACCCTCTGTGCCAGATGTTAATGTTTTTGCTAGGCTATTTATTTTTATGCTAAACAGAGTTGGTGATAGAATGCTGCCCTGGGGTACACCCATTTCTTGCCCATAAGAGTCAGAAAGAGTGGACCCCACCCGTACCTTAAACTGACGATCAGATAAAAATTTGGATATAAATATAGGTAAGCGACCTTTAAGACCCATGTTCGCGAGGTCTTTTAAAATGCCATATTTCCATGTGGTGTCGTAGGCCTTTTCAAGGTCAGAAAATATAGACACCACATGTTCATTACTGATGAAGCCATCGCGAATAAAGGTTTCGAATCGAACAAGGTGATCCATGGTAGATCTACCTTGTCGAAAACCGCATTGAATATTAGATAAAAGCTTGTTGGTTTCAAGAAACCAAACAAGTCTATCATTAATCATCCGTTCCATAGTCTTACAGACACAGCTGGTAAGAGCTATGGGACGGTAATTATTTGGATCAGCATGATCCTTACCCGGTTTGGGAACCGGAATAATACACGCCTCCCTCCATGATGGTGGAAAATTACCAGTTATCCAAATATCATTAATCAAGTCCAAGAGAGTCTCCAGTGGCTCAGGTGGTAAATGGTTCAGAAACTTATAATATACATTATCAGGACCACAGGCAGTATCGTGGGCCTTTTTTAATGCAGTTCTAAGTTCCTCGAGATTAAAAGGATGATTATAATCTTCTAAATTCTTAGAAGAAAAGGGCAATTTAATTTTCTCCTTCTGGTTTTTAATATGTTGGAATTCTTTAGAGTAATTCTCAGAAGAAGATTTGTTTGAAATTGTTTCAGCAAGTTTATTTGCTATATCGGGTGGAGAAGTTAATATATTATCTCCATCCTTTAAATGCTGAACTTTTGCTTTATTATTTTTGCCCTTAAGTTTCTGAACCATGTTCCAGACCTTACGCATGGGTGTTTTTGACGTAATGCCCGAAACAAAGTTCCGCCAACAAGATCGTCTCTTGGACTTGAGTAATCGACGAGCCTTAGCTCGAAAAATACGAACCTGGTTTAAGTTATTATCAGTAGGACAATGATTAAATCTACGTTCAGCCTTTTTACGGTCCTTTATGGCTTTACGACAGTCATTGTCGTACCAGGGTTTACTTTTGGATTTTGGATTTGTCGAGGTCTTAGGTATAGTTCTATCGGCAGCTCGTAATACAAGCTCGGTAAATTTTAACATAGGATCATCTGCTGCTTTGAGAGTCTCTGGAATGATATCAGCCTCACAGAACATCTCAAATGCGATCCAATCTGCTTTATCGAATTTCCACCTAGCTACACGTTCTAAAGAATTAGAAGTGATATGTTCTAGGATTATAGGAAAATGGTCACTACCACAAAGATCGTCATGCACCCTCCAAGAAAAATCTGGGAGAAGTGATGGATCTGAGATAGTGAGATCGATAGCAGAATAAGCGCCATTACCCGGATGTAAATAGGTGTTAGAACCATCATTGAAATAACACAGTTCACCATTCGATAAAAAATCTTCCATTAACTTGCCCTTATTATTTATGTTATTACTGCCCCAAAGGGGGTTATGGGAATTAAAATCTCCCATAAGTATAAAAGGTTTGGGTAATTGTTCTTTTAGATTTTGTAACTGCAAAGCTGACAAAGAAATGTTCGGGGAAATATACACCGAACATAATGTGATTGTTTTGGACAACGAAACACGAACTGCCACAGCCTGCAGTTCTGTATCCAGAGCAACAGGGCTGTGAATAACATTGTTATTCACGAAGATGGAAGAGCCGCCTGCAGCTCGATCTTCTTCATTTGAATAAGTGCTGTATAAGGAATAATTTTTCAGAGTTATATTATCTTTGTCAGATGTCTTCAGGTGAGTTTCCTGAAGACACAGGGCAATAGGATTTAGTAATTGAACTAGCTGTGTTATTTCAATAAAATTTACCTTAAGACCTCGACAATTCCACTGTATAATTTTGTCTAAATAAGACATTATGGAGGGAGACGTATAGGAGATTTCTCTTTATGTTTGGACCGAGGACGACCCTTCCTTGGAGATCGGCTGGAAGATCTCCCTGGTGCGGGTGATGTATCCATCACATCCGCATCCGATGTTGTAGGACCAACGTCCTCCAACGATCCAAATCTATTAAAAGTTTGGACAGGGTCCCTGGTGGCCTTAGAGGGACGCTCTGTGGGACCGCTAGGTTTACTATTATCACTATTATATTTATTTTCAGATTTGGTTTTGGCAGATTTGTTTTTGAATTGGTTAATTTCAGGTTTATCAGTTTGTTGTTTATTATTGACTGGTTTTATTTGCTGTTCTGCAGTGGTCTGTGTTGAGCAGGAAATATGCGCAGGTTGAGCAGCAGGTTGTAAAGATGTGAAGCTAGGTTTGTCGTTTCCAATGGGCCATGTTAATGAAGTCTGAGTTCCAACAGACGTTGTAGTTCGCTTGACCACATTGGCAAACGAAGATTGCAGTGATGTGTTAGAGACGGAGGCCAATTTGCGGGCCTCCTGATAAGAGATATTATTTTTAGTTTTTAGATTTATTATTTGCTTTTCTTTAATAAAAAACGGACAGTCCTTGGAGGAGGCCATGTGATCTCCACTGCAATTACAACACTTAACTGTGCTGCTGCAGTCGAAACCATCATGACCCTCACTGCCGCATCTAAAACAAACCATTTTATTTTTACATTGGCCCTTGCCGTGACCAAATTTTTGGCAAGTAAAGCAGCGTGTAGGGTTGGGAATGTATAAATCTACACTAACCCTATACGGGCCAATGTAGATATACGACGGAAGCGAGGTTGTGTTAAAGGTCAAAAGATATGTATTAAGTTTAATGATGTTGCCAGATTTCTTCATAGTGAAGCGTTTAACTCTGGCAACACCTTGTGATTTCAGTTCTGCGCATATTTCCTCCTCAGACAAGTCAATAATATCACCATCCCGGTCACGAATTATTCCCTGACAGCTGTTCAGGGAATTGTGCGGGGATGCGAAAACAGATATATCAGCAATTTTATTTAATGATAATAAATTTTTGGATTGTTGCTTCCGGAAACATTCAATGAGAATGTCTCCGGATCTTAACTTTTTAACTGTTTTTAATGTTCCAGCAGCGCCCTGGAGAGCCCTTTTCAATACAAAAGGGTGAATTTTTGAAGCCGGCTTCTGTTCACTCTTAGTCGAGAGAACAATAAAAGCCGGCCAGCTGTCCTGTCCATTATCAAGAGAGTCTGAAAAAAGTTCTAACTTCCTCTTTTTGTCAGCACTTGATGAAGTCGGCTGAGAGGAAGATCTGTTAGGCATAATTGAAGTTGACATTTGAAATGAGGCCATTGTTTAATTTTTTTAATTTCGCCTTACGTGTCCCCCACCCGCCACGGAGTGCCAACAAGGGCGAATCTACCTCTGCGGATGACCGGCAGAGAATAGAAACAGGGAATCCACGCAAGGTATACTCGAACAGATTGAGTTATACCAAAAGGTTAAATTCAATCTACTCGATTGACCCATTAGCCACCGCCTTCTACACTGACCCCAAAGGAAGTGCATCTGAAGAAGAGCAAACTTGACGTCTCAGTAAGACAAAGAATAACAAAACGGGATCAAGTGTAGGGCTTGACGTGACCAGCCGATTGATCGGACCGGGCCCATCCGACCTCCCGTCTCTCTCCAAGTAAGGGCCAAAGTGACGTGTTGGGCGTGAGGATCTCGCAAGACCAACCCGCCCTCAGCCACCAGGATCCCGTTCTCGTAGATTACGGGTTGCAACCCACGGCAAACAGGTCGCTCCCCGGTTGCCTCTCACACAACCGGGAAGATGTGAGCCTATTATATTCACCGGGCTCACACAGGAGAGCTCTAGGTTAGTCGTCTTTTACGACAAGCTTGCCTAGAGGGCTGAGGTCCTATTCTTATCACCCCGGAAACCCCACGGGGGAGCAGCATTGGAACATTTTTTCCACTTTTGGATTTTTGCCTGGTCCTTTTGCTAATTGAAATCGGCTACATGTACTATGTACCATCGCGACTGGTCATTACTATATTCAACTTTTGATTATAAGTTATGTGCCCTTCGGTAGCCCAGAAGACGTCAAATCTTTGGGCCAAGCCCATTTAACTCACCCAGCAAATGTCTTACTTCTAAGTCGAAGATAAACTCAATGTCTTTATCTACATGTAGAAAAACCACACCATTTTTATATAAAAAACACAAGGTACTTGATACAGTCTGCTGTAAAAAGTACAATTGAACACTGACCCACATCAATAAGGTGCCAAAAGATGCGCAATTGGGTCAGGCATCTCCAGCTGTTGAAAAATTGCAAATTTCCTTGGTTTCCATGGAGTAAGAGCCGTTGCTGGGCACGTGATTTTGACATAAATGATGATTCAATTGTGGCTACAGCCAAAAGTATTGGTCGGAGAGCAACGCGGTTTGCACCATTCGATTTCTCGTCACAAAATACGTCGGATTAGCCTCTTACCAGCACGATTGGAGCATTTTTTTTACTTTTGGATTTTTGCCTGGTCCTTTTGCTAATTGAAATCGGCTACATGTACTATGTACAATCGCGACTGGTCATTACTATATTCAACTTTTGATTATAAGTTATGTGCCCTTCGGTAGCCCAGAAGACGTCAAATCTTTGGGCCAAGCCCATTTAACTCACCCAGCAAATGTCTTACTTCTAAGTCGAAGATAAACTCAATGTCTTTATCTACATGTAGAAAAACCACACCATTTTTATATAAAAAACACAAGGTACTTGATACAGTCTGCTGTAAAAAGTACAATTGAACACTGACCCACATCAATAAGGTGCCAAAAGATGCGCAATTGGGTCAGGCATCTCCAGCTGTTGAAAAATTGGAAATTTCCTTGGTTTCCATGGAGTAAGAGCCGTTGCTGGGCACGTGATTTTGACATAAATGATGATTCAATTGTGGCTACAGCCAAAAGTATTGGTCGGAGAGCAACGCGGTTTGCACCATTCGATTTCTCGTCACAAAATACGTCGGATTAGCCTCTTACCAGCAGCATTGGAACATTTTTTCCACTTTTGGATTTTTGCCTGGTCCTTTTGCTAATTGAAATCGGCTACATGTACTATGTACAATCGCGACTGGTCATTACTATATTCAACTTTTGATTATAAGTTATGTGCCCTTCGGTAGCCCAGAAGATGTCAAATCTTTGGGCCAAGCCCATTTAACTCACCCAGCAAATGTCTTATTTCTAAGTCGAAGATAAACTTAATCTCTTTATCTACATGTAGAAAAACCACACCATTTTTATATAAAAACCACAAGGTACTTGATACAGTCTGCTGTAAAAAGTAGAATTGAACACTGACCCACATCAATAAGGTGCCAAAAGATGCGCAATTGGGTCAGGCATCTCCAGGTGTTGAAAAATTGGAAATTTCCTTGGTTTCCATGGAGTAAGAGCCGTTGCTGGGCACGTGATTTTGACATAAATGATGATTCAATTGTGGCTACAGCCAAAAGTATTGGTCGGAGAGCAACGCGGTTTGCACCATTCGATTTCTCGTCACAAAATACGTCGGATTAGCCTCTTACCAGCAGCATTGGAACATTTTTTCCACTTTTGGATTTTTGCCTGGTCCTTTTGCTCATTGAAATCGGCTACATGTACTATGTACAATCGCGACTGGTCATTACTATATTCAACTTTTGATTATAAGTTATGTGCCCTTCGGTAGCCCAGAAGATGTCAAATCTTTGGGCCAAGCCCATTTAACTCACCCAGCAAATGTCTTACTTCTAAGTCGAAGATAAACTTAATCTCTTTATCTACATGTAGAAAAACCACACCATTTTTATATAAAAACCACAAGGTACTTGATACAGTCTGCTGTAAAAAGTACAATTGAACACTGACCCACATCAATAAGGTGCCAAAAGATGCGCAATTGGGTCAGGCATCTCCAGGTGTTGAAAAATTGGAAATTTCCTTGGTTTCCATGGAGTAAGAGCCGTTGCTGGGCACGTGATTTTGACATAAATGATGATTCAATTGTGGCTACAGCCAAAAGTATTGGTCGGAGAGCAACGCGGTTTGCACCATTCGATTTCTCGTCACAAAATACGTCGGATTAGCCTCTTACCAGCAGCATTGGAACATTTTTTCCACTTTTGGATTTTTGCCTGGTCCTTTTGCTAATTGAAATCGGCTACATGTACTATGTACAATCGCGACTGGTCATTACTATATTCAACTTTTGATTATAAGTTATGTGCCCTTCGGTAGCCCAGAAGATGTCAAATCTTTGGGCCAAGCCCATTTAACTCACCCAGCAAATGTCTTACTTCTAAGTCGAAGATAAACTTAATCTCTTTATCTACATGTAGAAAAACCACACCATTTTTATATAAAAACCACAAGGTACTTGATACAGTCTGCTGTAAAAAGTACAATTGAACACTGACCCACATCAATAAGGTGCCAAAAGATGCGCAATTGGGTCAGGCATCTCCAGCTGTTGAAAAATTGGAAATTTCCTTGGTTTCCATGGAGTAAGAGCCGTTGCTGGGCACGTGATTTTGACATAAATGATGATTCAATTGTGGCTACAGCCAAAAGTATTGGTCGGAGAGCAACGCGGTTTGCACCATTCGATTTCTCGTCACAAAATACGTCGGATTAGCCTCTTACCAGCACGATTGGAGCATTTTTTTTACTTTTGGATTTTTGCCTGGTCCTTTTGCTAATTGAAATCGGCTACATGTACTATGTACAATCGCGACTGGTCATTACTATATTCAACTTTTGATTATAAGTTATGTGCCCTTCGGTAGCCCAGAAGACGTGAAATCTTTGGGCCAAGCCCATTTAACTCACCCAGCAAATGTCTTACTTCTAAGTCGAAGATAAACTCAATGTCTTTATCTACATGTAGAAAAACCACACCATTTTTATATAAAAAACACAAGGTACTTGATACAGTCTGCTGTAAAAAGTACAATTGAACACTGACCCACATCAATAAGGTGCCAAAAGATGCGCAATTGGGTCAGGCATCTCCAGCTGTTGAAAAATT
>NW_027018507.1:0-19885 GCF_032854445.1 Liolophura sinensis
AGATGCCTGGCCCAATTGCGCATCTTTTGGCACCTTATTGATGTGGGTCAGTGTTCAATTGTACTTTTTACAGCAGACTGTATCATGTACCTTGTGTTTTTTTTATATACAAATGGTGTGGTTTTTCTACATGTAGATAAAGACATTGAGTTTGTCTTCGACTTAGAAGTAAGACATTTGCTGGGTGAGTTAAATGGGCTTGGCCCAAAGATTTGACGTCGTCTGGGCTACCGAAGGGCACATAACTTATAATGAAAAGTTGAATATAGTAATGACCAGTCGCCATTGTACATAGTTAATGTAGCCGATTTCAATTAGAAAAAATACCAGGCAAAAATCCAAAAGTGGAAAAACTGTTCCAATGCTGCTGGTAAGAGGCTAATCCGACGTATTTTTTGACGAGAAATCGAATGGTGCAAACCGCGTTGCTCTCCGACCAATACTTTTGGCTGTAGCCACAAATGAATAATTATTGATGTCAAGATCACGTGCCCAGCAACGGCTCTTACTCCATGGAAACCAAGGAAATTTGCAATTTTTCAACAGCTGGAGATGCCTGGCCCAATTGCGCATCTTTTGGCACCTTATTGATGTGGGTCAGTGTTCAATTGTACTTTTTACAGCGGACTGTATCATGTACCTTGTGTTTTTTTTATATACAAATGGTGTGGTTTTTCTACATGTAGATAAAGACATTGAGTTTGTCTTCGACTTAGAAGTAAGACATTTGCTGGGTGAGTTAAATGGGCTTGGCCCAAAGATTTGACGTCGTCTGGGCTACCGAAGGGCACATAACTTATAATGAAAAGTTGAATATAGTAATGACCAGTCGCGATTGTACATAGTTAATGTAGCCGATTTCAATTAGCAAAAAGACCAGGCAAAAATCCAAAAGTGGAAAAACTGTTCCAATGCTGCTGGTAAGAGGCTAATCCGACGTATTTTTTGACGAGAAATCGAATGGTGCAAACCGCGTTGCTCTCCGACCAATACTTTTGGCTGTAGCCACAAATGAATAATCATTGATGTCAAGATCACGTGCCCAGCAACGGCTCTTACTACATGGAAACCAAGGAAATTTGCAATTTGTCAACAGCTGGAGATGCCTGGCCCAATTGCGCATCTTTTGGCACCTTATTGATGTGGGTCAGTGTTAAATTGTACTTTTTACAGCGGACTGTATCAAGTACCTTGTGTTTTTTTTATATACAAATGGTGTGGTTTTTCTACATGTAGATAAAGACATTGAGTTTGTCTTCGACTTAGAAGTAAGACATTTGCTGGGTGAGTTAAATGGGCTTGGCCCAAAGATTTGACGTCGTCTGGGCTACCGAAGGGCACATAACTTATAATGAAAAGTTGAATATAGTAATGACCAGTCGCGATTGTACATAGTTAATGTAGCCGATTTCAATTAGAAAAAAATACCAGGCAAAAATCCAAAAGTGGAAAAACTGTTCCAATGCTGCTGGTAAGAGGCTAATCCGACGTATTTTTTGACGAGAAATCGAATGGTGCAAACCGCGTTGCTCTCCGACCAATACTTTTGGCTGTAGCCACAAATGAATAATCATTGATGTCAAGATCGCGTGCCCAGCAACGGCTCTTACTCCATGGAAACCAAGGAAATTTGCAATTTTTCAACAGCTGGAGATGCCTGGCCCAATTGCGCATCTTTTGGCACCTTATTGATGTGGGTCAGTGTTCAATTGTACTTTTTACAGCGGACTGTATCAAGTACCTTGTGTTTTTTTTTATATACAAATGGTGTGGTTTTTCTACATGTAGATAAAGACATTGAGTTTGTCTTCGACTTAGAAGTAAGACATTTGCTGGGTGAGTTAAATGGGCTTGGCCCAAAGATTTGACGTCGTCTGGGCTACCGAAGGGCACATAACTTATAATGAAAAGTTGAATATAGTAATGACCAGTCGCCATTGTACATAGTTAATGTAGCCGATTTCAATTAGAAAAAATACCAGGCAAAAATCCAAAAGTAGAAAAACTGCTCCAATGCTGCTGGTAAGAGGCTAATCCGACGTATTTTTTGACGAGAAATCGAATGGTGCAAACCGCGTTGCTCTCCGACCAATACTTTTGGCTGTAGCCACAAATGAATAATCATTGATGTCAAGATCACGTGCCCAGCAACGGCTCTTACTCCATGGAAACCAAGGAAATTTGCAATTTTTCAACAGCTGGAGATGCCTGGCCCAATTGCGCATCTTTTGGCACCTTATTGATGTGGGTCAGTGTTCAATTGTACTTTTTACAGCGGACTGTATCAAGTACCTTGTGTTTTTTTTATATACAAATGGTGTGGTTTTTCTACATGTAGATAAAGACATTGAGATTGTCTTCGACTTAGAAGTAAGACAACTGCTGGGTGAGTTAAATGGGCTTTGCCCAAAGATTTGACGTCCTCTGGGCTACCGAAGGGCACATAACTTATAATGAAAAGTTGAATATAGTAATGACCAGTCGCGATTGTACATAGTTAATGTAGCCGATTTCAATTAGCAAAAAGACCAGGTAAAAATCCAAAAGTAGAAAAACTGTTCCAATGCTGCTGCTAAGAGGCTAATCCGACGTATTTTTTGACGAGAAATCGAATGGTGCAAACCGCGTTGCTCTCCGACCAATACTTTTGGCTGTAGCCACAAATGAATAATCATTGATGTCAAGATCGCGTGCCCAGCAACGGCTCTTACTCCATGGAAACCAAGGAAATTTGCAATTTTTCAACAGCTGGAGATGCCTGGCCCAATTGCGCATCTTTTGGCACCTTATTGATGTGGGTCAGTGTTCAATTGTACTTTTTACAGCGGACTGTATCAAGTACCTTGTGTTTTTTTTATATACAAATGGTGTGGTTTTTCTACATGTAGATAAAGACATTGAGTTTGTCTTCGACTTAGAAGTAAGACATTTGCTGGGTGAGTTAAATGGGCTTGGCCCAAAGATTTGACGTCGTCTGGGCTACCGAAGGGCACATAACTTATAATGAAAAGTTGAATATACTAATGACCAGTCGCGATTGTACATAGTTAATGTAGCCGATTTCAATTAGAAAAAATACCAGGCAAAAATCCAAAAGTGGAAAAACTGTTCCAATGCTGCTGGTAAGAGGCTAATCCGACGTATTTTTTGACGAGAAATCGAATGGTGCAAACCGCGTTGCTCTCCGACCAATACTTTTGGCTGTAGCCACAAATGAATAATCATGGATGTCAAGATCACGTGCCCAGCAACGGCTCTTACTCCATGGAAACCAAGGAAATTTGCAATTTTTCAACAGCTGGAGATGCCTGGCCCAATTGCGCATCTTTTGGCACCTTATTGATGTGGGTCAGTGTTCAATTGTACTTTTTACAGCGGACTGTATCAAGTACCTTGTGTTTTTTTTTATATACAAATGGTGTGGTTTTTCTACATGTAGATAAAGACATTGAGTTTGTCTTCGACTTAGAAGTAAGACATTTGTTGGGTGAGTTAAATGGGCTTGACCCAAAGATTTGACGTCGTCTGGGCTACCGAAGGGCACATAACTTATAATGAAAAGTTGAATATAGTAATGACCAGTCGCGATTGTACATAGTTAATGTAGCCGATTTCAATTAGAAAAAATACCAGGCAAAAATCCAAAAGTGGAAAAACTGTTCCAATGCTGCTGGTAAGAGGCTAATCCGACGTATTTTTTGACGAGAAATCGAATGGTGCAAACCGCGTTGCTCTCCGACCAATACTTTTGGCTGTAGCCACAAATGAATAATCATTGATGTCAAGATCACGTGCCCAGCAACGGCTCTTACTCCATGGAAACCAAGGAAATTTGCAATTTTTCAACAGCTGGAGATGCCTGGCCCAGTTGCGCATCTTTTGGCACCTTATTGATGTGGGTCAGTGTTCAATTGTACTTTTTACAGCAGACTTTATCATGTACCTTGTGTTTTTTTTATATACAAATGGTGTTGTTTTTCTACATGTAGATAAAGACATTGAGTTTGTCTTCGACTTAGAAGTAAGACATTTGCTGGGTGAGTTAAATGGGCTTGGCCCAAAGATTTGACGTCGTCTGGGCTACCGAAGGGCACATAACTTATAATGAAAAGTTGAATATAGTAATGACCAGTCGCGATTGTACATAGTTAATGTAGCCGATTTCAATTAGAAAAAATACCAGGCAAAAATCCAAAAGTGGAAAAACTGTTCCAATGCTGCTGGTAAGAGGCTAATCCGACGTATTTTTTGACGAGAAATCGAATGGTGCAAACCGCGTTGCTCTCCGACCAATACTTTTGGCTGTAGCCACAAATGAATAATTATTGATGTCAAGATCACGTGCCCAGCAACGGCTCTTACTCCATGGAAACCAAGGAAATTTGCAATTTTTCAACAGCTGGAGATGCCTGGCCCAATTGCGCATCTTTTGGCACCTTATTGATGTGGGTCAGTGTTCAATTGTACTTTTTACAGCGGACTGTATCAAGTACCTTGTGTTTTTTTTATATACAAATGGTGTGGTTTTTCTACATGTAGATAAAGACATTGAGTTTGTCTTCGACTTAGAAGTAAGACATTTGCTGGGTGAGTTAAATGGGCTTGGCCCAAAGATTTGACGTCGTCTGGGCTACCGAAGGGCACATAACTTATAATGAAAAGTTGAATATAGTAATGACCAGTCGCGATTGTACATAGTTAATGTAGCCGATTTCAATTAGCAAAAATACCAGGCAAAAATCCAAAAGTGGAAAAACTGTTCCAATGCTGCTGGTAAGAGGCTAATCCGACGTATTTTTTGACGAGAAATCGAATGGTGCAAACCGCGTTGCTCTCCGACCAATACTTTTGGCTGTAGCCACAAATGAATAATCATTGATGTCAAGATCACGTGCCCAGCAACGGCTCTTACTACATGGAAACCAAGGAAATTTGCAATTTGTCAACAGCTGGAGATGCCTGGCCCAATTGCGCATCTTTTGGCACCTTATTGATGTGGGTCAGTGTTCAATTGTACTTTTTACAGCGGACTGTATCAAGTACCTTGTGTTTTTTTTA
Source organism: Liolophura sinensis (assembly GCF_032854445.1). Lineage (NCBI taxonomy): Eukaryota > Metazoa > Mollusca > Polyplacophora > Chitonida > Chitonidae > Liolophura > Liolophura sinensis. Next base: position 5,059 of record NW_027018507.1, read on the forward strand.
TATACAAATGGTGTGGTTTTTCTACATGTAGATAAAGACATTGAGTTTGTCTTCGACTTAGAAGTAAGACATTTGCTGGGTGAGTTAAATGGGCTTGGCCCAAAGATTTGACGTCGTCTGGGCTACCGAAGGGCACATAACTTATAATGAAAAGTTGAATATAGTAATGACCAGTCGCGATTGTACATAGTTAATGTAGCCGATTTCAATTAGAAAAAATACCAGGCAAAAATCCAAAAGTGGAAAAACTGTTCCAATGCTGCTGGTAAGAGGCTAATCCGACGTATTTTTTGACGAGAAATCGAATGGTGCAAACCGCGTTGCTCTCCGACCAATACTTTTGGCTGTAGCCACAAATGAATAATCATTGATGTCAAGATCGCGTGCCCAGCAACGGCTCTTACTCCATGGAAACCAAGGAAATTTGCAATTTTTCAACAGCTGGAGATGCCTGGCCCAATTGCGCATCTTTTGGCACCTTATTGATGTGGGTCAGTGTTCAATTGTACTTTTTACAGCGGACTGTATCAAGTACCTTGTGTTTTTTTTATATACAAATGGTGTGGTTTTTCTACATGTAGATAAAGACATTGAGTTTGTCTTCGACTTAGAAGTAAGACATTTGCTGGGTGAGTTAAATGGGCTTGGCCCAAAGATTTGACGTCGTCTGGGCTACCGAAGGGCACATAACTTATAATGAAAAGTTGAATATAGTAATGACCAGTCGCCATTGTACATAGTTAATGTAGCCGATTTCAATTAGAAAAAATACCAGGCAAAAATCCAAAAGTAGAAACACTGCTCCAATGCTGCTGGTAAGAGGCTAATCCGACGTATTTTTTGACGAGAAATCGAATGGTGCAAACCGCGTTGCTCTCCGACCAATACTTTTGGCTGTAGCCACAAATGAATAATCATTGATGTCAAGATCACGTGCCCAGCAACGGCTCTTACTCCATGGAAACCAAGGAAATTTGCAATTTTTCAACAGCTGGAGATGCCTGGCCCAATTGCGCATCTTTTGGCACCTTATTGATGTGGGTCAGTGTTCAATTGTACTTTTTACAGCGGACTGTATCAAGTACCTTGTGTTTTTTTTATATACAAATGGTGTGGTTTTTCTACATGTAGATAAAGACATTGAGTTTGTCTTCGACTTAGAAGTAAGACATTTGCTGGGTGAGTTAAATGGGCTTGGCCCAAAGATTTGACGTCGTCTGGGCTACCGAAGGGCACATAACTTATAATGAAAAGTTGAATATAGTAATGACCAGTCGCGATTGTACATAGTTAATGTAGCCGATTTCAATTAGCAAAAATACCAGGCAAAAATCCAAAAGTGGAAAAACTGTTCCAATGCTGCTGGTAAGAGGCTAATCCGACGTATTTTTTGACGAGAAATCGAATGGTGCAAACCGCGTTGCTCTCCGACCAATACTTTTGGCTGTAGCCACAAATGAATAATCATTGATGTCAAGATCACGTGCCCAGCAACGGCTCTTACTACATGGAAACCAAGGAAATTTGCAATTTGTCAACAGCTGGAGATGCCTGGCCCAATTGCGCATCTTTTGGCACCTTATTGATGTGGGTCAGTGTTCAATTGTACTTTTTACAGCGGACTGTATCAAGTACCTTGTGTTTTTTTTATATACAAATGGTGTGGTTTTTCTACATGTAGATAAAGACATTGAGTTTGTCTTCGACTTAGAAGTAAGACATTTGCTGGGTGAGTTAAATGGGCTTGGCCCAAAGATTTGACGTCGTCTGGGCTACCGAAGGGCACATAACTTATAATGAAAAGTTGAATATAGTAATGACCAGTCGCGATTGTACATAGTTAATGTAGCCGATTTCAATTAGAAAAAATACCAGGCAAAAATCCAAAAGTGGAAAAACTGTTCCAATGCTGCTGGTAAGAGGCTAATCCGACGTATTTTTTGACGAGAAATCGAATGGTGCAAACCGCGTTGCTCTCCGACCAATACTTTTGGCTGTAGCCACAAATGAATAATCATTGATGTCAAGATCGCGTGCCCAGCAACGGCTCTTACTCCATGGAAACCAAGGAAATTTGCAATTTTTCAACAGCTGGAGATGCCTGGCCCAATTGCGCATCTTTTGGCACCTTATTGATGTGGGTCAGTGTTCAATTGTACTTTTTACAGCGGACTGTATCAAGTACCTTGTGTTTTTTTTATATACAAATGGTGTGGTTTTTCTACATGTAGATAAAGACATTGAGTTTGTCTTCGACTTAGAAGTAAGACATTTGCTGGGTGAGTTAAATGGGCTTGGCCCAAAGATTTGACGTCGTCTGGGCTACCGAAGGGCACATAACTTATAATGAAAAGTTGAATATAGTAATGACCAGTCGCCATTGTACATAGTTAATGTAGCCGATTTCAATTAGAAAAAATACCAGGCAAAAATCCAAAAGTAGAAAAACTGCTCCAATGCTGCTGGTAAGAGGCTAATCCGACGTATTTTTTGACGAGAAATCGAATGGTGCAAACCGCGTTGCTCTCCGACCAATACTTTTGGCTGTAGCCACAAATGAATAATCATTGATGTCAAGATCACGTGCCCAGCAACGGCTCTTACTCCATGGAAACCAAGGAAATTTGCAATTTTTCAACAGCTGGAGATGCCTGGCCCAATTGCGCATCTTTTGGCACCTTATTGATGTGGGTCAGTGTTCAATTGTACTTTTTACAGCGGACTGTATCAAGTACCTTGTGTTTTTTTTATATACAAATGGTGTGGTTTTTCTACATGTAGATAAAGACATTGAGTTTGTCTTCGACTTAGAAGTAAGACAACTGCTGGGTGAGTTAAATGGGCTTTGCCCAAAGATTTGACGTCCTCTGGGCTACCGAAGGGCACATAACTTATAATGAAAAGTTGAATATAGTAATGACCAGTCGCGATTGTACATAGTTAATGTAGCCGATTTCAATTAGCAAAAAGACCAGGTAAAAATCCAAAAGTAGAAAAACTGTTCCAATGCTGCTGCTAAGAGGCTAATCCGACGTATTTTTTGACGAGAAATCGAATGGTGCAAACCGCGTTGCTCTCCGACCAATATTTTTGGCTGTAGCCACAAATGAATAATCATTGATGTCAAGATCGCGTGCCCAGCAACGGCTCTTACTCCATGGAAACCAAGGAAATTTGCAATTTTTCAACAGCTGGAGATGCCTGGCCCAATTGCGCATCTTTTGGCACCTTATTGATGTGGGTCAGTGTTCAATTGTACTTTTTACAGCGGACTGTATCAAGTACCTTGTGTTTTTTTTATATACAAATGGTGTGGTTTTTCTACATGTAGATAAAGACATTGAGTTTGTCTTCGACTTAGAAGTAAGACATTTGCTGGGTGAGTTAAATGGGCTTGGCCCAAAGATTTGACGTCGTCTGGGCTACCGAAGGGCACATAACTTATAATGAAAAGTTGAATATACTAATGACCAGTCGCGATTGTACATAGTTAATGTAGCCGATTTCAATTAGAAAAAATACCAGGCAAAAATCCAAAAGTGGAAAAACTGTTCCAATGCTGCTGGTAAGAGGCTAATCCGACGTATTTTTTGACGAGAAATCGAATGGTGCAAACCGCGTTGCTCTCCGACCAATACTTTTGGCTGTAGCCACAAATGAATAATCATTGATGTCAAGATCACGTGCCCAGCAACGGCTCTTACTCCATGGAAACCAAGGAAATTTGCAATTTTTCAACAGCTGGAGATGCCTGGCCCAATTGCGCATCTTTTGGCACCTTATTGATGTGGGTCAGTGTTCAATTGTACTTTTTACAGCGGACTGTATCAAGTACCTTGTGTTTTTTTTTATATACAAATGGTGTGGTTTTTCTACATGTAGATAAAGACATTGAGTTTGTCTTCGACTTAGAAGTAAGACATTTGCTGGGTGAGTTAAATGGGCTTGGCCCAAAGATTTGACGTCGTCTGGGCTACCGAAGGGCACATAACTTATAATGAAAAGTTGAATATAGTAATGACCAGTCGCGATTGTACATAGTTAATGTAGCCGATTTCAATTAGAAAAAATACCAGGCAAAAATCCAAAAGTGGAAAAACTGTTCCAATGCTGCTGGTAAGAGGCTAATCCGACGTATTTTTTGACGAGAAATCGAATGGTGCAAACCGCGTTGCTCTCCGACCAATACTTTTGGCTGTAGCCACAAATGAATAATCATTGATGTCAAGATCACGTGCCCAGCAACGGCTCTTACTCCATGGAAACCAAGGAAATTTGCAATTTTTCAACAGCTGGAGATGCCTGGCCCAGTTGCGCATCTTTTGGCACCTTATTGATGTGGGTCAGTGTTCAATTGTACTTTTTACAGCAGACTTTATCATGTACCTTGTGTTTTTTTTATATACAAATGGTGTGGTTTTTCTACATGTAGATAAAGACATTGAGTTTGTCTTCGACTTAGAAGTAAGACATTTGCTGGGTGAGTTAAATGGGCTTGGCCCAAAGATTTGACGTCGTCTGGGCTACCGAAGGGCACATAACTTATAATGAAAAGTTGAATATAGTAATGACCAGTCGCGATTGTACATAGTTAATGTAGCCGATTTCAATTAGAAAAAATACCAGGCAAAAATCCAAAAGTGGAAAAACTGTTCCAATGCTGCTGGTAAGAGGCTAATCCGACGTATTTTTTGACGAGAAATCGAATGGTGCAAACCGCGTTGCTCTCCGACCAATACTTTTGGCTGTAGCCACAAATGAATAATTATTGATGTCAAGATCACGTGCCCAGCAACGGCTCTTACTCCATGGAAACCAAGGAAATTTGCAATTTTTCAACAGCTGGAGATGCCTGGCCCAATTGCGCATCTTTTGGCACCTTATTGATGTGGGTCAGTGTTCAATTGTACTTTTTACAGCGGACTGTATCAAGTACCTTGTGTTTTTTTTATATACAAATGGTGTGGTTTTTCTACATGTAGATAAAGACATTGAGTTTGTCTTCGACTTAGAAGTAAGACATTTGCTGGGTGAGTTAAATGGGCTTGGCCCAAAGATTTGACGTCGTCTGGGCTACCGAAGGGCACATAACTTATAATGAAAAGTTGAATATAGTAATGACCAGTCGCGATTGTACATAGTTAATGTAGCCGATTTCAATTAGCAAAAATACCAGGCAAAAATCCAAAAGTGGAAAAACTGTTCCAATGCTGCTGGTAAGAGGCTAATCCGACGTATTTTTTGACGAGAAATCGAATGGTGCAAACCGCGTTGCTCTCCGACCAATACTTTTGGCTGTAGCCACAAATGAATAATCATTGATGTCAAGATCACGTGCCCAGCAACGGCTCTTACTACATGGAAACCAAGGAAATTTGCAATTTGTCAACAGCTGGAGATGCCTGGCCCAATTGCGCATCTTTTGGCACCTTATTGATGTGGGTCAGTGTTCAATTGTACTTTTTACAGCGGACTGTATCAAGTACCTTGTGTTTTTTTTATATACAAATGGTGTGGTTTTTCTACATGTAGATAAAGACATTGAGTTTGTCTTCGACTTAGAAGTAAGACATTTGCTGGGTGAGTTAAATGGGCTTGGCCCAAAGATTTGACGTCGTCTGGGCTACCGAAGGGCACATAACTTATAATGAAAAGTTGAATATAGTAATGACCAGTCGCGATTGTACATAGTTAATGTAGCCGATTTCAATTAGAAAAAATACCAGGCAAAAATCCAAAAGTGGAAAAACTGTTCCAATGCTGCTGGTAAGAGGCTAATCCGACGTATTTTTTGACGAGAAATCGAATGGTGCAAACCGCGTTGCTCTCCGACCAATACTTTTGGCTGTAGCCACAAATGAATAATCATTGATGTCAAGATCACGTGCCCAGCAACGGCTCTTACTCCATGGAAACCAAGGAAATTTGCAATTTGTCAACAGCTGGAGATGCCTGGCCCGATTGCGCATCTTTTGGCACCTTATTGATGTGGGTCAGTGTTCAATTGTACTTTTTACAGCGGACTGTATCAAGTACCTTGTGTTTTTTTTATATACAAATGGTGTGGTTTTTCTACATGTAGATAAAGACATTGAGTTTGTCTTCGACTTAGAAGTAAGACATTTGCTGGGTGAGTTAAATGGGCTTGGCCCAAAGATTTGACGTCGTCTGGGCTACCGAAGGGCACATAACTTATAATGAAAAGTTGAATATAGTAATGACCAGTCGCGATTGTACATAGTTAATGTAGCCGATTTCAATTAGAAAAAATACCAGGCAAAAATCCAAAAGTGGAAAAACTGTTCCAATGCTGCTGGTAAGAGGCTAATCCGACGTATTTTCTGACGAGAAATCGAATGGTGCAAACCGCGTTGCTCTCCGACCAATACTTTTGGCTGTAGCCACAAATGAATAATCATTGATGTCAAGATCACGTGCCCAGCAACGGCTCTTACTCCATGGAAACCAAGGAAATTTGCAATTTTTCAACAGCTGGAGATGCCTGGCCCAGTTGCGCATCTTTTGGCACCTTATTGATGTGGGTCAGTGTTCAATTGTACTTTTTACAGCAGACTTTATCATGTACCTTGTGTTTTTTTTATATACAAATGGTGTGGTTTTTCTACATGTAGATAAAGACATTGAGTTTGTCTTCGACTTAGAAGTAAGACATTTGCTGGGTGAGTTAAATGGGCTTGGCCCAAAGATTTGACGTCGTCTGGGCTACCGAAGGGCACATAACTTATAATGAAAAGTTGAATATAGTAATGACCAGTCGCGATTGTACATAGTTAATGTAGCCGATTTCAATTAGAAAAAATACCAGGCAAAAATCCAAAAGTGGAAAAACTGTTCCAATGCTGCTGGTAAGAGGCTAATCCGACGTATTTTTTGACGAGAAATCGAATGGTGCAAACCGCGTTGCTCTCCGACCAATACTTTTGGCTGTAGCCACAAATGAATAATCATTGATGTCAAGATCACGTGCCCAGCAACGGCTCTTACTACATGGAAACCAAGGAAATTTGCAATTTTTCAACAGCTGGAGATGCCTGGCCCAATTGCGCATCTTTTGGCACCTTATTGATGTGGGTCAGTGTTCAATTGTACTTTTTACAGCGGACTGTATCAAGTACCTTGTGTTTTTTTATATACAAATGGTGTGGTTTTTCTACATGTAGATAAAGACATTGAGTTTGTCTTCGACTTAGAAGTAAGACATTTGCTGGGTGAGTTAAATGGGCTTGGCCCAAAGATTTGACGTCGTCTGGGCTACCGAAGGGCACATAACTTATAATGAAAAGTTGAATATAGTAATGACCAGTCGCGATTGTACATAGTTAATGTAGCCGATTTCAATTAGAAAAAATACCAGGCAAAAATCCAAAAGTGGAAAAACTGTTCCAATGCTGCTGGTAAAAGGCTAATCCGACGTACTTTTTGACGAGAAATCGAATGGTGCAAACCGCGTTGCTCTCCGACCAATACTTTTGGCTGTAGCCACAAATGAATAATTATTGATGTCAAGATCACGTGCCCAGCAACGGCTCTTACTCCATGGAAACCAAGGAAATTTGCAATTTTTCAACAGCTGGAGATGCCTGGCCCAATTGCGCATCTTTTGGCACCTTATTGATGTGGGTCAGTGTTCAATTGTACTTTTTACAGCGGACTGTATCAAGTACCTTGTGTTTTTTTTATATACAAATGGTGTGGTTTTTCTACATGTAGATAAAGACATTGAGTTTGTCTTCGACTTAGAAGTAAGACATTTGCTGGGTGAGTTAAATGGGCTTGGCTCAAAGATTTGACGTCGTCTGGGCTACCGAAGGGCACATAACTTATAATGAAAAGTTGAATATACTAATGACCAGTCGCGATTGTACATAGTTAATGTAGCCGATTTCAATTAGAAAAAATACCAGGCAAAAATCCAAAAGTGGAAAAACTGTTCCAATGCTGCTGGTAAGAGGCTAATCCGACGTATTTTTTGACGAGAAATCGAATGGTGCAAACCGCGTTGCTCTCCGACCAATACTTTTGGCTGTAGCCACAAATGAATAATCATTGATGTCAAGATCACGTGCCCAGCAACGGCTCTTACTCCATGGAAACCAAGGAAATTTGCAATTTTTCAACAGCTGGAGATGCCTGGCCCAATTGCGCATCTTTTGGCACCTTATTGATGTGGGTCAGTGTTAAATTGTACTTTTTACAGCGGACTGCATCAAGTACCTTGTGTTTTTTTTATATACAAATGGTGTGGTTTTTCTACATGTAGATAAAGACATTGAGTTTGTCTTCGACTTAGAAGTAAGACATTTGCTGGGTGAGTTAAATGGGCTTGGCCCAAAGATTTGACGTCGTCTGGGCTACCGAAGGGCACATAACTTATAATGAAAAGTTGAATATAGTAATGACCAGTCGCGATTGTACATAGTTAATGTAGCCGATTTCAATTAGCAAAAAGGCCAGACAAAAATCCAAAAGTGGAAAAACTGTTCCAATGCTGCTGGTAAGAGGCTAATCCGACGTATTTTTTGACGAGAAATCGAATGGTGCAAACCGCGTTGCTCTCCGACCAATACTTTTGGCTGTAGCCACAAATGAATAATCATTGATGTCAAGATCACGTGCACAGCAACGGCTCTTACTACATGGAAACCAAGGAAATTTGCAATTTTTCAACAGCTGGAGATGCCTGGCCCAATTGCGCATCTTTTGGCACCTTATTGATGTGGGTCAGTGTTCAATTGTACTTTTTACAGCGGACTGTATCATGTACCTTGTGTTTTTTTTATATACAAATGGTGTGGTTTTTCTACATGTAGATAAAGACATTGAGTTTGTCTTCGACTTAGAAGTAAGACATTTGCTGGGTGAGTTAAATGGGCTTGGCCCAAAGATTTGACGTCGTCTGGGCTACCGAAGGGCACATAACTTATAATGAAAAGTTGAATATAGTAATGACCAGTCGCGATTGTACATAGTTAATGTAGCCGATTTCAATTAGCAAAAAGACCAGGCAAAAATCCAAAAGTGGAAAAACTGTTCCAATGCTGCTGGTAAGAGGCTAATCCGACGTATTTTTTGACGAGAAATCGAATGGTGCAAACCGCGTTGCTCTCCGACCAATACTTTTGGCTGTAGCCACAAATGAATAATCATTGATGTCAAGATCACGTGCCCAGCAACGGCTCTTACTCCATGGAAACCAAGGAAATTTGCAATTTTTCAACAGCTGGAGATGCCTGGCCCAGTTGCGCATCTTTTGGCACCTTATTGATGTGGGTCAGTGTTCAATTGTACTTTTTACAGCAGACTTTATCATGTACCTTGTGTCTTTTTTATATACAAATGGTGTGGTTTTTCTACATGTAGATAAAGACATTGAGTTTGTCTTCGACTTAGAAGTAAGACATTTGCTGGGTGAGTTAAATGGGCTTGGCCCAAAGATTTGACGTCGTCTGGGCTACCGAAGGGCACATAACTTATAATGAAAAGTTGAATATAGTAATGACCAGTCGCGATTGTACATAGTTAATGTAGCCGATTTCAATTAGCAAAAAGACCAGGCAAAAATCCAAAAGTGGAAAAACTGTTCCCATGCTGCTGGTAAGAGGCTAATCCGACGTATTTTTTGACGAGAAATCGAATGGTGCAAACCGCGTTGCTCTCCGACCAATACTTTTGGCTGTAGCCACAAATGAATAATCATTGATGTCAAGATCACGTGCCCAGCAACGGCTCTTACTACATGGAAACCAAGGAAATTTGCAATTTGTCAACAGCTAGAGATGCCTGGCCCAATTGCGCATCTTTTGGCACCTTATTGATGTGGGTCAGTGTTCAATTGTACTTTTTACAGCGGACTGTATCAAGTACCTTGTGTTTTTTTTATATACAAATGGTGTGGTTTTTCTACATGTAGATAAAGACATTGAGTTTGTCTTCGACTTAGAAGTAAGACATTTGCTGGGTGAGTTAAATGGGCTTGGCCCAAAGATTTGACGTCGTCTGGGCTACCGAAGGGCACATAACTTATGATGAAAAGTTGAATATACTAATGACCAGTCGCGATTGTACATAGTTAATGTAGCCGATTTCAATTAGAAAAAATACCAGGCAAAAATCCAAAAGTGGAAAAACTGTTCCAATGCTGCTGGTAAGAGGCTAATCCGACGTATTTTTTGACGAGAAATCGAATGGTGCAAACCGCGTTGCTCTCCGACCAATACTTTTGGCTGTAGCCACAAATGAATAATCATTGATGTCAAGATCACGTGCCCAGCAACGGCTCTTACTCCATGGAAACCAAGGAAATTTGCAATTTTTCAACAGCTGGAGATGCCTGGCCCAATTGCGCATCTTTTGGCACCTTATTGATGTGGGTCAGTGTTCAATTGTACTTTTTACAGCAGACTTTATCATGTACCTTGTGTTTTTTTTATATACAAATGGTGTGGTTTTTCTACATGTAGATAAAGACATTGAGTTTGTCTTCGACTTAGAAGTAAGACATTTGCTGGGTGAGTTAAATGGGCTTGGCCCAAAGATTTGACGTCGTCTGGGCTACCGAAGGGCACATAACTTATAATGAAAAGTTGAATATAGTAATGACCAGTCGCGATTGTACATAGTTAATGTAGCCGATTTCAATTAGAAAAAATACCAGGCAAAAATCCAAAAGTGGAAAAACTGTTCCAATGCTGCTGGTAAGAGGCTAATCCGACGTATTTTTTGACGAGAAATCGAATGGTGCAAACCGCGTTGCTCTCCGACCAATACTTTTGGCTGTAGCCACAAATGAATAATCATTGATGTCAAGATCACGTGCCCAGCAACGGCTCTTACTCCATGGAAACCAAGGAAATTTGCAATTTTTCAACAGCTGGAGATGCCTGGCCCAATTGCGCATCTTTTGGCACCTTATTGATGTGGGTCAGTGTTCAATTGTACTTTTTACAGCAGACTTTATCATGTACCTTGTGTTTTTTTTATATACAAATGGTGTGGTTTTTCTACATGTAGATAAAGACATTGAGTTTGTCTTCGACTTAGAAGTAAGACATTTGCTGGGTGAGTTAAATGGGCTTGGCCCAAAGATTTGACGTCGTCTGGGCTACCGAAGGGCACATAACTTATAATGAAAAGTTGAATATAGTAATGACCAGTCGCGATTGTACATAGTTAATGTAGCCGATTTCAATTAGCAAAAAGACCAGGCAAAAATCCAAAAGTGGAAAAACTGTTCCCATGCTGCTGGTAAGAGGCTAATCCGACGTATTTTTTGACGAGAAATCGAATGGTGCAAACCGCGTTGCTCTCCGACCAATACTTTTGGCTGTAGCCACAAATGAATAATCATTGATGTCAAGATCACGTGCCCAGCAACGGCTCTTACTACATGGAAACCAAGGAAATTTGCAATTTGTCAACAGCTGGAGATGCCTGGCCCAATTGCGCATCTTTTGGCACCTTATTGATGTGGGTCAGTGTTCAATTGTACTTTTTACAGCGGACTGTATCAAGTACCTTGTGTTTTTTTTTATATACAAATGGTGTGGTTTTTCTACATGTAGATAAAGACATTGAGTTTGTCTTCGACTTAGAAGTAAGACATTTGCTGGGTGAGTTAAATGGGCTTGGCCCAAAGATTTGACGTCGTCTGGGCTACCGAAGGGCACATAACTTATGATGAAAAGTTGAATATAGTAATGACCAGTCGCGATTGTACATAGTTAATGTAGCCGATTTCAATTAGAAAAAATACCAGGCAAAAATCCAAAAGTGGAAAAACTGTTCCAATGCTGCTGGTAAGAGGCTAATCCGACGTATTTTTTGACGAGAAATCGAATGGTGCAAACCGCGTTGCTCTCCGACCAATACTTTTGGCTGTAGCCACAAATGAATAATCATTGATGTCAAGATCACGTGCCCAGCAACGGCTCTTACTACATGGAAACCAAGGAAATTTGCAATTTGTCAACAGCTGGAGATGCCTGGCCCAATTGCGCATCTTTTGGCACCTTATTGATGTGGGTCAGTGTTCAGTTGTACTTTTTACAGCGGACTGTATCAAGTACCTTGTGTTTTTTTTATATACAAATGGTGTGGTTTTTCTACATGTAGATAAAGACATTGAGTTTGTCTTCGACTTAGAAGTAAGACATTTGCTGGGTGAGTTAAATGGGCTTGGCCCAAAGATTTGACGTCGTCTGGGCTACCGAAGGGCACATAACTTATGATGAAAAGTTGAATATACTAATGACCAGTCGCGATTGTACATAGTTAATGTAGCCGATTTCAATTAGAAAAAATACCAGGCAAAAATCCAAAAGTGGAAAAACTGTTCCAATGCTGCTGGTAAGAGGCTAATCCGACGTATTTTTTGACGAGAAATCGAATGGTGCAAACCGCGTTGCTCTCCGACCAATACTTTTGGCTGTAGCCACAAATGAATAATCATTGATGTCAAGATCACGTGCCCAGCAACGGCTCTTACTCCATGGAAACCAAGGAAATTTGCAATTTTTCAACAGCTGGAGATGCCTGGCCCAATTGCGCATCTTTTGGCACCTTATTGATGTGGGTCAGTGTTCAATTGTACTTTTAACAGCAGGACTTTATCATGTACCTTGTGTTTTTTTTATATACAAATGGTGTGGTTTTTCTACATGTAGATAAAGACATTGAGTTTGTCTTCGACTTAGAAGTAAGACATTTGCTGGGTGAGTTAAATGGGCTTGGCCCAAAGATTTGACGTCGTCTGGGCTACCGAAGGGCACATAACTTATAATGAAAAGTTGAATATAGTAATGACCAGTCGCGATTGTACATAGTTAATGTAGCCGATTTCAATTAGAAAAAATACCAGGCAAAAATCCAAAAGTGGAAAAAACTGTTTCCAATGCTGCTGGTAAGAGGCTAATCCGACGTATTTTTTGACGAGAAATCGAATGGTGCAAACCGCGTTGCTCTCCGACCAATATTTTTGGCTGTAGCCACAAATGAATAATCATTGATGTCAAGATCACGTGCCCAGCAACGGCTCTTACTACATGGAAACCAAGGAAATTGCAAATTTTTCAACAGCTGGAGATGCCTGGCCCAATTGCGCATCTTTTGGCACCTTATTGATGTGGGTCAGTGTTCAATTGTACTTTTTACAGCAGACTGTATCATGTACCTTGTGTTTTTTTTTATATACAAATGGTGTGGTTTTTCTACATGTAGATAAAGACATTGAGTTTGTCTTCGACTTAGAAGTAAGACATTTGCTGGGTGAGTTAAATGGGCTTGGCCCAAAGATTTGACGTCGTCTGGGCTACCGAAGGGCACATAACTTATAATGAAAAGTTGAATATAGTAATGACCAGTCGCGATTGTACATAGTTAATGTAGCCGATTTCAATTAGCAAAAAGACCAGGTAAAAATCCAAAAGTGGAAAAACTGTTCCAATGCTGCTGGTAAGAGGCTAATCCGACGTATTTTTTGACGAGAAATCGAATGGTGCAAACCGCGTTGCTCTCCGACCAATACTTTTGGCTGTAGCCACAAATGAATAATCATTGATGTCAAGATCACGTGCCCAGCAACGGCTCTTACTCCATGGAAACCAAGGAAATTTGCAATTTTTCAACAGCTGGAGATGCCTGGCCCAATTGCGCATCTTTTGGCACCTTATTGATGTGGGTCAGTGTTCAATTGTACTTTTTACAGCGGACTGTATCAAGTACCTTGTGTTTTTTTTATATACAAATGGTGTGGTTTTTCTACATGTAGATAAAGACATTGAGTTTGTCTTCGACTTAGAAGTAAGACATTTGCTGGGTGAGTTAAATGGGCTTGGCCCAAAGATTTGACGTCGTCTGGGCTACCGAAGGGCACATAACTTATAATGAAAAGTTGAATATAGTAATGACCAGTCGCGATTGTACATAGTTAATGTAGCCGATTTCAATTAGAAAAAATACCAGGCAAAAATCCAAAAGTGGAAAAACTGTTCCAATGCTGCTGGTAAGAGGCTAATCCGACGTATTTTTGACGAGAAATCGAATGGTGCAAACCGCGTTGCTCTCCGACCAATACTTTTGGCTGTAGCCACAAATGAATAATCATTGATGTCAAGATCACGTGCCCAGCAACGGCTCTTACTCCATGGAAACCAAGGAAATTTGCATTTTTTCAACAGCTGGAGATGCCTGGCCCAATTGCGCATCTTTTGGCACCTTATTGATGTGGGTCAGTGTTAAATTGTACTTTTTACAGCGGACTGTATCAAGTACCTTGTGTTTTTTTTATATACAAATGGTGTGGTTTTTCTACATGTAGATAAAGACATTGAGTTTGTCTTCGACTTAGAAGTAAGACATTTGCTGGGTGAGTTAAATGGGCTTGCCCAAAGATTTGACGTCGTCTGGGCTACCGAAGGGCACATAACTTATAATGAAAAGTTGAATATAGTAATCACCAGTCGCGATTGTACATAGTTAATGTAGCCGATTTCAATTAGCAAAAAGACCAGGTAAAAATCCAAAAGTGGAAAAACTGTTCCAATGCTGCTGGTAAGAGGCTAATTCGACGTATTTTTTGACGGGAAATCGAATGTGCAAACCGCGTTGCTCTCCGACCAATACTTTTGGCTGTAGCCACAAATGAATAATCATTGATGTCAAGATCACGTGCCAGCAACGGCTCTTACTCCATGGAAACCAAGGAAATTTGCAATTTTTCAACAGCTGGAGATGCCTGGCCCAATTGCGCATCTTTTGGCACCTTATTGATGTGGGTCAGTGTTCAATTGTACTTTTTACAGCGGACTGT
>NW_027018508.1:0-19700 GCF_032854445.1 Liolophura sinensis
CACTGTACTCTGTACAATCGCGACTGGTCATTACTATATTCAACTTTTGACTATAAGTTATGTGCCCTTCGGTAGCCCAGAAGACCTGAAATCTTTGGGCCAAGCCCATTTAACTCACCCAGCAATTGCCTTACTTCTAAGTGCAAGGCAATCTCAATGTCTTTATCTACGTGTAGAAAAACCACACCATTTGTACGTGAGAAACACAAGGTACTTGATACAGTCTGCTGTAAAAAGTACAACTGAACACTGACCAACTTCAGTAAGGTGCCAAAAGATGCGGAATTGAGCCAGGCATCGGCAGCTGTTGAAAAATTGCAAATTTCCCTGGTTTCCATGGAGTAAGAGCCGTTGCTGGGCACGTGATTATGACATAAATGATCATTCAATTGTCGCTACAGCCAAAAGTATTGGTCGGAGAGCAACGCGGTTTGCACCATTCGATTTCTCGTCACAAAATACGTCGGATTAGCCTCTTACCAGCAGCACTGGAACAGTTTTTCCACTTTTGCATTTTTGCCTGGTCTTTTTGTTAATTGAAATCGGCTACACTGTACTCTGTACAATCGCGACTGGTCATTACTATATTCAACTTTTGACTATAAGTTATGTGCCCTTCGGTAGCCCAGAAGACGTCAAATCTTTGGGCTAAGCCCATTTAACTCACCCAGCAATTGCCTTACTTCTAAGTGCAAGACAATCTCAATGTCGTTATCTACGTGTAGAAAAACCACACCATTTGTACATGAAAAACACAAGGTACTTGATACAGTCTGCTGTAAAAAGTACAACTGAACACTGACTCACTTCAGTAAGGTGCCAAAAGATGCGGAATTGAGCCAGGCATCGGCAGCTGTTGAAAAATTGCAAATTTCCCTGGTTTCCATGGAGTAAGAGCCGTTGCTGGGCACGTGATTATGATATAAATGATCATTCAATTGTCGCTACAGCCAAACGTATTGGTCGGAGAGCAACGCGGATTGCACCATTCGATTTCTCGTCACAAAATACGTCGGATTAGCCTCTTACCAGCAGCACTGGAACAGTTTTTCCACTTTTGCATTTTTGCCTGGTCTTTTTGTTAATTGAAATCGGCTACACTGTACTATGTACAATCGTGAGTGGTCATTACTATATTTAACTTTTGACTATAAGTTATGTGCCCTTCGGTAGCCCAGAAGACCTGAAATCTTTGGGCTAAGCCCATTTAACTCACCCAGCAATTGTCTTACTTCTAAGTCCAAGACAATCTCAATGTCTTTATCTACGTGTAGAAAAACCACACCATTTGTATGTGAAAAACACAAGGTACTTGATACAGTCTGCTGTAAAAAGTACAACTGAACACTGACCCACTTTAGTAAGGTGCCAAAAGATGCGGAATTGGGCCAGGCATCGGCAGCTGTTAAAAAATTGCAAATATCCCTGGTTTCCATGGAGTAAGAGCCGTTGCTGGGCACGTGATTATGACATAAATGATCATTCAATTGTCGCTACAGCCAAAAGTATTGGTCGGAGAGCAACGCGGTTTGCACCATTCAATTTCTCGTCACAAAATACGTCGGATTAGCCTCTTACCAGCAGCACTGGAACAGTTTTTCCACTTTTGCATTTTGGCCTGGTCTTTTTGTTAATTGAAATCGGCTACACTGTACTCTGTACAATCGCGACTGGTCATTACTATATTCAACTTTTGACTATAAGTTATGTGCCCGTCGGTAGCCCAGAAGACGTGAAATCTTTGGGCTAAGCCCATTTAACTCACCCGGCAATTGTCTTTTTTCTCAGTCCAAGACAATCTCAATGTCTTTATCTACGTGTAGAAAAACCACACCATTTGTACATAAAAAACACAAGGTACTTGATACAGTCTGCTGTAAAAAAGTACAACTGACCACAGACCCACATTTATAAGGTGCCAAAAGATGCGGAATTGAGCCAGGTATCGGCAGCTGTTGAAAAATTGCCCATTTTCCTGGTTTCCATGGAGTAAGAGCCGTTGCTGGGCACGTGATTATGACATAAATGATCATTCAATTGTCGCTACAGCCAAAAGTATTGGTCGGAGAGCAACGCGGTTTGCACCATTCGATTTCTCGTCACAAAATACGTCGGATTAGCCTCTTACCAGCAGCACTGGAACAGTTTTTCGCACTTTTGTCATTTTTGCCTGGTCTTTTTGTTAATTGAAATCGGCTACACTGTACTCTGTACAATCGCGACTGGTCATTACTATATTTAACTTTTGACTATAAGTTATGTGCCCTTCGGTAGCCCAGAAGACCTGAAATCTTTGGGCTAAGCCCATTTAACTCACCAGCAATTGTCTTACTTCTAAGTGCAAGACAATCTCAATGTCTTTATCTACGTGTAGAAAAACCACACCCATTTGTACGTAAAAAACACAAGGTACTTGATACAGTCTGCTGTAAAAAGTACAACTGAACACTGACCCACTTCAGTAAGGTGCCAAAAGATGCGGAATTGGGCCAGGCATCGGCAGCTGTTAAAAAATTGCAAATATCCCTGGTTTCCATGGAGTAAGAGCCGTTGCTGGGCACGTGATTATGACATAAATGATCATTCAATTGTCGCTACAGCCAAAAGTATTGGTCGGAGAGCAACGCGGTTTGCACCATTCAATTTCTCGTCACAAAATACGTCGGATTAGCCTCTTACCAGCAGCACTGGAACAGTTTTTCCACTTTTGCATTTTGGCCTGGTCTTTTTGTTAATTGAAATCGGCTACACTGTACTCTGTACAATCGCGACTGGTCATTACTATATTCAACTTTTGACTATAAGTTATGTGCCCGTCGGTAGCCCAGAAGACGTCAAATCTTTGGGCTAAGCCCATTTAACTCACCCGGCAATTGTCTTACTTCTCAGTCCAAGACAATCTCAATGTCTTTATCTACGTGTAGAAAAACCACACCATTTGTACATAAAAAACACAAGGTACTTGATACAGTCTGCTGTAAAAAGTACAACTGACCACAGACCCACATTTATAAGGTGCCAAATGCGGAATTGAGCCAGGTATCGGCAGCTGTTGAAAAATTGCCCATTTTCCTGGTTTCCATGGAGTAAGAGCCGTTGCCGGGCACGTGATTATGACATAAATGATCATTCAATTGTCGCTACAGGCAAAAGTATTGGTCGGAGAGCAACGCGGTTTGCACCATTCGATTTCTCGTCACAAAATACGTCGGATTAGCCTCTTACCAGCAGCACTGGAACAATTTTTCCACTTTTGCATTTTACCTGGTCTTTTTGTAATTGAAATCGGCTACACTGTACTCTGTACAATCGCGACTGGTCATTACTATATTCAACTTTTGACTATAAGTTATGTGGCCCTTCGGTAGCCCAGAAGACGTCAAATCTTTGGGCTAAGCCCATTTAACTCACCCAGCAATTGTCTTACTTCTAAGTCCAAGACAATCTCAATGTCTTTATCTACGTGTAGAAAAACCACACCATTTGTACGTGAAAAACACAAGGTACTTGATACAGTCTGCTGTAAAAAGTACAACTAAACACTGACCCACATTTATAAGGTGCCAAAAGGTGCGGAATTGGGCCAGGCATCGGCAGCTGTTAAAAAATTGCAAATATCCCTGGTTTCCATGGAGTAAGAGCCGTTGCTGGGCACGTGATTATGACATAAATGATCATTCAATTGTCGCTACAGCCAAACGTATTGGTCGGAGAGCAACGCGGTTTGCACCATTCGATTTCTCGTCACAAAATACGTCGGATTAGCCTCTTACCAGCAGCACTGGAACAGTTTTTCCACTTTTGCATTTTTGCCTGGTCTTTTTGTTAATTGAAATCGGCTACACTGTACTCTGTACAATCGCGACTGGTCATTACTATATTCAACTTTTGACTATAAGTTATGTGCCCTTCGGTAGCCCAGAAGACCTGAAATCTTTGGGCTAAGCCCATTTAACTCACCCAGCAATTGCCTTACTTTCTAAGTGCAAGACAATCTCAATGTCTTTATCTACGTGTAGAAAAACCACACCATTTGTACGTGAGAAACACAAGGTACTTGATACAGTCTGCTGTAAAAAGTACAACTTGAACACTGACCAACTTCAGTAAGGTGCCAAAAGATGCGGAATTGAGCCAGGCATCGGCAGCTGTTGAAAAATTGCAAATTTCCCTGGTTTCCATGGAGTAAGAGCCGTTGCTGGGCACGTGATTATGACATAAATGATCATTCAATTGTCACTACAGCCAAAAGTATTGGTCGGAGAGCAACGCGGTTTGCACCATTCGATTTCTCGTCACAAAATACGTCGGATTAGCCTCTTACCAGCAGCACTGGAACAGTTTTCGCACTTTTTGCATTTTTGCCTGGTCTTTTTGTTAATTGAAATCGGCTACACTGTACTCTGTACAATCGCGACTGGTCATTACTATATTCAACTTTTGACTATAAGTTATGTGCCCTACGGTAGCCCAGAAGACGTCAAATCTTTGGGCTAAGCCCATTTAACTCACCCAGCAATTGCCTTACTTCTAAGTGCAAGACAATCTCCATGTCTTTATCTACGTGTAGAAAAACCACACAATTTGTACGTGAAAAACACAATGGTTCTTGATACAGTCTGCTGTAAAAAGTACAACTGAACACTGACCCACTTCAGTAAGGTGCCAAAAGATGCGGAATTGAGCAGGCATCGGCCAGCTGTTGAAAAATTGCAAATATCCCTGGTTTCCATGGAGTAAAGAGCCGTTGCTGAGCACGTGATTATGACATAAATGATCATTGAATTGTGGCTACAGCCAAACGTATTGGTCGGAGAGCAACGCGGTTTGCACCATTCAATTTCTCGTCACAAAATACGTCGGATTAGCCTCTTACCAGCAGCACTGGAACAGTTTTTCCACTTTTGCATTTTGGCCTGGTCTTTTTGTTAATTGAAATCGGCTACACTGTACTCTGTACAATCGCGACTGGTCATTACTATATTCAACTTTTGACTATAAGTTATGTGCCCGTCGGTAGCCCAGAAGACGTGAAATCTTTGGGCTAAGCGCATTTAACTCACCCGGCAATTGTCTTACTTCTCACGTAGTGACCCAGAAGCCTCTCACCAATGCGGTCGCTGTGAGTTCAAGACCAGCTCATGCTGGCTTCCTCTCCAGCCGTACGTGGGAAGGTCTGTCAGCAACCTGCGGATGGTCGTGGGTTTCCGCCGGGCTCTGCCCGGTTTCCACCCACCATAATGCTGGCCGCCGTCGTATAAGTGAAATATTCTTGAGTACGGCGTAAAACACCAATCAAAAAAAAAAAAAAAAAAAAAAAATCTTACTTCTCAGTCCAAGACAATCTCAATGTCTTTATCTACGTGTAGAAAAACCACACCATTTGTACGTGAAAAACACAAGGTACTTGATACAGTCTGCTGTAAAAAGTACAACTGACCACAGACCCACATGAATAAGGTGCCAAAAGATGCGGAATTGAGCCAGGCAATGGCAGCTGTTGAAAAATTGCAAATTTCCCTGGTTTCCATGGAGTAAGAGCCGTTGCTGGGCAAGTGATTATGACATAAATGATCATTCAATTGTCACTACAGCCAAAAGTATTGGTCGGAGAGCAACGCGGTTTGCACCATTCGATTTCTCGTCACAAAATACGTCGGATTAGCCTCTTACCAGCAGCAGTGGAACAGTTTTCGCACTTTTGCATTTTTGCCTGGTCTTTTTGTTAATTGAAATCGGCTACACTGTACTCTGTACAATCGCGACTGGTCATTACTATATTCAACTTTTGACTATAAGTTATGTGCCCTTCGGTAGCCCAGAAGACGTCAAATCTTTGGGCTAAGCCCATTTAACTCACCCAGCAATTGCCTTACTTCTAAGTGCAAGACAATCTCAATGTCTTTATCTACGTGTAGAAAAACCACACCATTTGTACGTGAGAAACACAAGAATCTTGATACAGTCTGCTGTAAAAAGTACAACTGAACACTGACCAACTTCAGTAAGGTGCCAAAAGATGCGGAATTGAGCCAGGCATCGGCAGCTGTTGAAAAATTGCAAATTTCCCTGGTTTCCATGGAGTAAGAGCCGTTGCTGGGCACGTGATTATGACATAAATGATCATTCAATTGTCACTACAGCCAAAAGTATTGGTCGGAGAGCAACGCGGTTTGCACCATTCGATTTCTCGTCACAAAATACGTCGGATTAGCCTCTTACCAGCAGCACTGGAACAGTTTTCGCACTTTTGCATTTTTGCCTGGTCTTTTTGTTAATTGAAATCGGCTACACTGTACTCTGTACAATCGCGACTGGTCATTACTATATTCAACTTTTGACTATAAGTTATGTGCCCTTCGGTAGCCCAGAAGACCTGAAATCTTTGGGCCAAGCCCATTTAACTCACCCAGCAAGTGTCTTACTTCTAAGTCCAAGACAATCTCAATGTCTTTATCTACGTGTAGAAAAACCACACCATTTGTACGTGAAAAACACAAGGTACTTGATACAGTCTGCTGTAAAAAGTACAACTGACCACAGACCCACATGAATAAGGTGCCAAAAGATGCGGAATTGAGCCAGGCATCGGCAGCTGTTGAAAAATTGCAAATTTCCCTGGTTTCCATGGAGTAAGAGCCGTTGCTGGGTACGTGATTATGACATAAATGATCATTCAATTGTCGCTACAGCCAAACGTATTGGTCGGAGAGCAACGCGGATTGCACCATTCGATTTCTCGTCACAAAATACGTCGGATTAGCCTCTTACCAGCAGCACTGGAACAGTTTTCGCACTTTTGCATTTTTGCCTGGTCTTTTTGTTAATTAAAATCGGCTACACTGTACTCTGTACAATCGCGACTGGTCATTACTATATTCAACTTTTGAATATAAGTTATGTGCCCTTCGGTAGCCCAGAAGACCTGAAATCTTTGGGCTAAGCCCATTTAACTCACCCAGCAATTGTCTTACTTCTAAGTGCAAGACAATCTCAATGTCTTTATCTACGTGTAGAAAAACCACACCATTTGTACGTGAGAAACACAAGGTTCTTGATACAGTCTGCTGTAAAAAGTACAACTGAACACTGACCCACTTCAGTAAGGTGCCAAAAGATGCGGAATTGAGCCAGGCATCGGCAGCTGTTGAAAAATTGCAAATTTCCCTGGTTTCCATGGAGTAAGAGCCGTTGCTGGGCACGTGATTATGACATAAATGATCATTCAATTGTCACTACAGCCAAAAGTTTTGGTCGGAGAGCAACGCGGTTTGCACCATTCGATTTGTCGTCACAAAATACGTCGGATTAGCCTCTTACCAGCAGCACTGGAACAGTTTTCGCACTTTTGCATTTTTGCCTGGTCTTTTTGTTAATTGAAATCGGCTACACTGTACTCTGTACAATCGCGACTGGTCATTACTATATTCAACTTTTGACTATAAGTTATGTGCCCTTCGGTAGCCCAGAAGACCTGAAATCTTTGGGCCAAGCCCATTTAACTCACCCAGCAATTGTCTTACTTCTAAGTGCAAGACAATCTCAATGTCTTTATCTACGTGTAGAAAAACCACACCATTTGTACGTGAAAAACACAAGGTACTTGATACAGTCTGCTGTAAAAAGTACAACTGACCACAGACCCACATGAATAAGGTGCCAAAAGATGCGGAATTGAGCCAGGCATCGGCAGCTGTTGAAAAATTGCAAATTTCCCTGGTTTCCATGGAGTAAGAGCCGTTTCTGGGCACGTGATTATGACATAAATGATCATTCAATTGTCACTACAGCCAAAAGTTTTGGTCGGAGAGCAACGCGGTTTGCACCATTCGATTTCTCGTCACAAAATACGTCGGATTAGCCTCTTACCAGCAGCACTGGAACAGTTTTTCCACTTTTGCATTTTTGCCTGGTCTTTTTGTTAATTGAAATCGGCTACACTGTACTCTGTACAATCGCGACTGGTCATTACTATATTCAACTTTTGACTATAAGTTATGTGCCCTTCGGTAGCCCAGAAGACCTGAAATCTTTGGGCTAAGCCCATTTAACTCACCCAGCAATTGCCTTACTTCTAAGTGCAAGACAATCTCAATGTCTTTATCTACGTGTAGAAAAACCACACCATTTGTACGTGAGAAACACAAGGTACTTGATACAGTCTGCTGTAAAAAGTACAACTGAACACTGACCAACTTCAGTAAGGTGCCAAAAGATGCGGAATTGAGCCAGGCATCGGCAGCTGTTGAAAAATTGCAAATTTCCCTGGTTTCCATGGAGTAAGAGCCGTTGCTGGGCACGTGATTATGACATAAATGATCATTCAATTGTCACTACAGCCAAAAGTATTGGTCGGAGAGCAACGCGGTTTGCACCATTCGATTTCTCGTCACAAAATACGTCGGATTAGCCTCTTACCAGCAGCACTGGAACAGTTTTCGCACTTTTGCATTTTTGCCTGGTCTTTTTGTTAATTGAAATCGGCTACACTGTACTCTGTACAATCGCGACTGGCCATTACTATATTCAACTTTTGACTATAAGTTATGTGCCCTACGGTAGCCCAGAAGACGTCAAATCTTTGGGCTAAGCCCATTTAACTCACCCAGCAATTGCCTTACTTCTAAGTGCAAGACAATCTCAATGTCTTTATCTACGTGTAGAAAAACCACACAATTTGTACGTGAAAAACACAAGGTTCTTGATACAGTCTGCTGTAAAAAGTACAACTGAACACTGACCCACTTCAGTAAGGTGCCAAAAGATGCGGAATTGAGCCAGGCATCGGCAGCTGTTGAAAAATTGCAAATATCCCTGGTTTCCATGGAGTAAGAGCCGTTGCTGAGCACGTGATTATGACATAAATGATCATTGAATTGTGGCTACAGCCAAACGCGTTGGTCGGAGAGCAACGCGGTTTGCACCATTCAATTTCTCGTCACAAAATACGTCGGATTAGCCTCTTACCAGCAGCACTGGAACAGTTTTTCCACTTTTGCATTTTGGCCTGGTCTTTTTGTTAATTGAAATCGGCTACACTGTACTCTGTACAATCGCGACTGGTCATTACTATATTCAACTTTTGACTATAAGTTATGTGCCCGTCGGTAGCCCAGAAGACGTGAAATCTTTGGGCTAAGCGCATTTAACTCACCCGGCAATTGTCTTACTTCTCACGTAGTGACCCAGAAGCCTCTCACCAATGCGGTCGCTGTGAGTTCAAGACCAGCTCATGCTGGCTTCCTCTCCAGCCGTACGTGGGAAGGTCTGTCAGCAACCTGCGGATGGTCGTGGGTTTCCGCCGGGCTCTGCCCGGTTTCCACCCACCATAATGCTGGCCGCCGTCGTATAAGTGAAATATTCTTGAGTACGGCGTAAAACACCAATCAAAAAAAAAAAAAAAAAAAAAAATCTTACTTCTCAGTCCAAGACAATCTTAATGTCTTTATCTACGTGTAGAAAAACCACACCATTTGTACGTGAAAAACACAAGGTACTTGATACAGTCTGCTGTAAAAAGTACAACTGACCACAGACCCACATGAATAAGGTGCCAAAAGATGCGGAATTGAGCCAGGCAATGGCAGCTGTTGAAAAATTGCAAATTTCCCTGGTTTCCATGGAGTAAGAGCCGTTGCTGGGCAAGTGATTATGACATAAATGATCATTCAATTGTCACTACAGCCAAAAGTATTGGTCGGAGAGCAACGCGGTTTCCACCATTCGATTTCTCGTCACAAAATACGTCGGATTAGCCTCTTACCAGCAGCAGTGGAACAGTTTTCGCACTTTTGCATTTTTGCCTGGTCTTTTTGTTAATTGAAATCGGCTACACTGTACTCTGTACAATCGCGACTGGTCATTACTATATTCAACTTTTGACTATAAGTTATGTGCCCTTCGGTAGCCCAGAAGACGTCAAATCTTTGGGCTAAGCCCATTTAACTCACCCAGCAATTGCCTTACTTCTAAGTGCAAGACAATCTCAATGTCTTTATCTACGTGTAGAAAAACCACACCATTTGTACGTGAGAAACACAAGAATCTTGATACAGTCTGCTGTAAAAAGTACAACTGAACACTGACCAACTTCAGTAAGGTGCCAAAAGATGCGGAATTGAGCCAGGCATCGGCAGCTGTTGAAAAATTGCAAATTTCCCTGGTTTCCATGGAGTAAGAGCCGTTGCTGGGCACGTGATTATGACATAAATGATCATTCAATTGTCACTACAGCCAAAAGTATTGGTCGGAGAGCAACGCGGTTTGCACCATTCGATTTCTCGTCACAAAATACGTCGGATTAGCCTCTTACCAGCAGCACTGGAACAGTTTTCGCACTTTTGCATTTTTGCCTGGTCTTTTTGTTAATTGAAATCGGCTACACTGTACTCTGTACAATCGCGACTGGTCATTACTATATTCAACTTTTGACTATAAGTTATGTGCCCTTCGGTAGCCCAGAAGACCTGAAATCTTTGGGCCAAGCCCATTTAACTCACCCAGCAAGTGTCTTACTTCTAAGTCCAAGACAATCTCAATGTCTTTATCTACGTGTAGAAAAACCACACCATTTGTACGTGAAAAACACAAGGTACTTGATACAGTCTGCTGTAAAAAGTACAACTGACCACAGACCCACATGAATAAGGTGCCAAAAGATGCGGAATTGAGCCAGGCATCGGCAGCTGTTGAAAAATTGCAAATTTCCCTGGTTTCCATGGAGTAAGAGCCGTTGCTGGGCACGTGATTATGACATAAATGATCATTCAATTGTCGCTACAGCCAAACGTATTGGTCGGAGAGCAACGCGGATTGCATCATTCGATTTCTCGTCACAAAATACGTCGGATTAGCCTCTTACCAGCAGCACTGGAACAGTTTTCGCACTTTTGCATTTTTGCCTGGTCTTTTTGTTAATTAAAATCGGCTACACTGTACTCTGTACAATCGCGACTGGTCATTACTATATTCAACTTTTGACTATAAGTTATGTGCCCTTCGGTAGCCCAGAAGACCTGAAATCTTTGGGCTAAGCCCATTTAACTCACCCAGCAATTTTCTTACTTCTAAGTGCAAGACAATCTCAATGTCTTTATCTACGTGTAGAAAAACCACACCATTTGTACGTGAGAAACACAAGGTTCTTGATACAGTCTGCTGTAAAAAGTACAACTAAACACTGACCCACTTCAGTAAGGTGCCAAAAGATGCGGAATTGAGCCAGGCATCGGCAGCTGTTGAAAAATTGCAAATTTCCCTGGTTTCCATGGAGTAAGAGCCGTTGCTGGGCACGTGATTATGACATAAATGATCATTCAATTGTCACTACAGCCAAAAGTTTTGGTCGGAGAGCAACGCGGTTTGCACCATTCGATTTGTCGTCACAAAATACGTCGGATTAGCCTCTTACCAGCAGCACTGGAACAGTTTTCGCACTTTTGCATTTTTGCCTGGTCTTTTTGTTAATTGAAATCGGCTACACTGTACTCTGTACAATCGCGACTGGTCATTACTATATTCAACTTTTGACTATAAGTTATGTGCCCTTCGGTAGCCCAGAAGACCTGAAATCTTTGGGCCAAGCCCATTTAACTCACCCAGCAATTGTCTTACTTCTAAGTCCAAGACAATCTCAATGTCTTTATCTACGTGAAGAAAAACCACACCATTTGTACGTGAAAAACACAAGGTACTTGATACAGTCTGCTGTAAAAAGTACAACTGACCACAGACCCACATGAATAAGGTGCCAAAAGATGCGGAATTGAGCCAGGCATCGGCAGCTGTTGAAAAATTGCAAATTTCCCTGGTTTCCATGGAGTAAGAGCCGTTGCCGGGCACGTGATTATGACATAAATGATCATTCAATTGTCGCTACAGCCAAACGTATTGGCCGGAGAGCAACGCGGATTGCACCATTCGATTTCTCGTCACAAAATACGTCGGATTAGCCTCTTACCAGCAGCACTGGAACAGTTTTTCCACTTTTGCATTTTTGCCTGGTCTTTTTGTTAATTAAAATCGGCTACACTGTACTCTGTACAATCGCGACTGGTCATTACTATATTCAACTTTTGACTATAAGTTATGTGCCCTTCGGTAGCCCAGAAGACCTGAAATCTTTGGGCCAAGCCCATTTAGCTTACCCAGCAATTGTCTTACTTCTAAGTCCAAGACAATCTCAATGTCTTTATCTACGTGTAGAAAAACCACACTATTTGTACATAAAAAACACAAGGTACTTGATACAGTCTGCTGTAAAAAGTACAACTAAACACTGACCCACTTTAGTAAGGTGCCAAAAGATGCGGAATTGGGCCAGGCATCGGCAGCTGTTGAAAAATTGCAAATTTCCCTGGTTTCCATGGAGTAAGAGCCGTTTCTGGGCACGTGATTATGACATAAATGATCATTCAATTGTCACTACAGCCAAAAGTTTTGGTCGGAGAGCAACGGGGATTGCACCATTCGATTTCTCGTTACAAAATACGTCGGATTAGCCTCTTACCAGCAGCACTGGAACAGTTTTCGCACTTTTGCATTTTTCCCTGGTCTTTTTGTTAATTGAAATCGGCTACACTGTACTCTGTACAATCGCGACTGGTCATTACTATATTCAACTTTTGACTATAAGTTATGTGCCCTTCGGTAGCCCAGAAGACCTGAAATCTTTGGGCTAAGCCCATTTAACTCACCCAGCAATTGTCTTACTTCTAAGTCCAAGACAATCTCAATGTCTTTATCTACGTGTAGAAAAACCACACTATTTGTACATAAAAAACACAAGGTACTTGATACAGTCTGCTGTAAAAAGTACAACTAAACACTGACCCACCTTAGTAAGGTGCCAAAAGATGCGGAATTGGGCCAGGTATCGGCAGCTGTTGAAAAATTGCCAATTTCCCTGGTTTCCATGGAGTAAGAGCCGTTGCTGTGCACGTGATTATGACATAAATGATCATTGAATTGTAGCTACAGCCAAACGTATTGGTCGGAGAGCAACGCGGTTTGCACCATTCAATTTCTCGTCACAAAATACGTCGGATTAGCCTCTTACCAGCAGCACTGGAACAGTTTTTCCACTTTTGCATTTTGGCCTGGTCTTTTTGTTAATTGAAATCGGCTACACTGTACTCTGTACAATCGCGACTGGTCATTACTATATTCAACTTTTGACTATAAGTTATGTGCCCGTCGGTAGCCCAGAAGACGTGAAATCTTTGGGCTAAGCGCATTTAACTCACCCGGCAATTGTCTTACTTCTCACGTAGTGACCCAGAAGCCTCTCACCAATGCGGTCGCTGTGAGTTCAAGACCAGCTCATGCTGGCTTCCTCTCCAGCCGTACGTGGGAAGGTCTGTCAGCAACCTGCGGATGGTCGTGGGTTTCCGCCGGGCTCTGCCCGGTTTCCACCCACCATAATGCTGGCCGCCGTCGTATAAGTGAAATATTCTTGAGTACGGCGTAAAACACCAATCAAAAAAAAAAAAAAAAAAAAAAAATCTTACTTCTCAGTCCAAGACAATCTCAATGTCTTTATCTACGTGTAGAAAAACCACACCATTTGTACGTGAAAAACACAAGGTACTTGATACAGGCTGCTGTAAAAAGTACAACTGACCACAGACCCACATGAATAAGGTGCCAAAAGATGCGGAATTGAGCCAGGCAATGGCAGCTGTTGAAAAATTGCAAATTTCCCTGGTTTCCATGGAGTAAGAGCCGTTGCTGGGCAAGTGATTATGACATAAATGATCATTCAATTGTCACTACAGCCAAAAGTATTGGTCGGAGAGCAACGCGGTTTGCACCATTCGATTTCTCGTCACAAAATACGTCGGATTAGCCTCTTACCAGCAGCAGTGGAACAGTTTTCGCACTTTTGCATTTTTGCCTGGTCTTTTTGTTAATTGAAATCGGCTACACTGTACTCTGTACAATCGCGACTGGTCATTACTATATTCAACTTTTGACTATAAGTTATGTGCCCTTCGGTAGCCCAGAAGACGTCAAATCTTTGGGCTTAGCCCATTTAACTCACCCAGCAATTGCCTTACTTCTAAGTGCAAGACAATCTCAATGTCTTTATCTACGTGTAGAAAAACCACACCATTTGTACGTGAGAAACACAAGAATCTTGATACAGTCTGCTGTAAAAAGTACAACTGAACACTGACCAACTTCAGTAAGGTGCCAAAAGATGCGGAATTGAGCCAGGCATCGGCAGCTGTTGAAAAATTGCAAATTTCCCTGGTTTCCATGGAGTAAGAGCCGTTGCTGGGCACGTGATTATGACATAAATGATCATTCAATTGTCACTACAGCCAAAAGTATTGGTCGGAGAGCAACGCGGTTTGCACCATTCGATTTCTCGTCACAAAATACGTCGGATTAGCCTCTTACCAGCAGCACTGGAACAGTTTTCGCACTTTTGCATTTTTGCCTGGTCTTTTTGTTAATTGAAATCGGCTACACTGTACTCTGTACAATCGCGACTGGTCATTACTATATTCAACTTTTGACTATAAGTTATGTGCCCTTCGGTAGCCCAGAAGACCTGAAATCTTTGGGCCAAGCCCATTTAACTCACCCAGCAAGTGTCTTACTTCTAAGTCCAAGACAATCTCAATGTCTTTATCTACGTGTAGAAAAACCACACCATTTGTACGTGAAAAACACAAGGTACTTGATACAGTCTGCTGTAAAAAGTACAACTGACCACAGACCCACATGAATAAGGTGCCAAAAGATGCGGAATTGAGCCAGGCATCGGCAGCTGTTGAAAAATTGCAAATTTCCCTGGTTTCCATGGAGTAAGAGCCGTTGCTGGGCACGTGATTATGACATAAATGATCATTCAATTGTCGCTACAGCCAAACGTATTGGTCGGAGAGCAACGCGGATTGCACCATTCGATTTCTCGTCACAAAATACGTCGGATTAGCCTCTTACCAGCAGCACTGGAACAGTTTTCGCACTTTTGCATTTTTGCCTGGTCTTTTTGTTAATTAAAATCGGCTACACTGTACTCTGTACAATCGCGACTGGTCATTACTATATTCAACTTTTGACTATAAGTTATGTGCCCTTCGGTAGCCCAGAAGACCTGAAATCTTTGGGCTAAGCCCATTTAACTCACCCAGCAATTGTCTTACTTCTAAGTGCAAGACAATCTCAATGTCTTTATCTACGTGTAGAAAAACCACACCATTTGTACGTGAGAAACACAAGGTTCTTGATACAGTCTGCTGTAAAAAGTACAACTGAACACTGACCCACTTCAGTAAGGTGCCAAAAGATGCGGAATTGAGCCAGGCATCGGCAGCTGTTGAAAAATTGCAAATTTCCCTGGTTTCCATGGAGTAAGAGCCGTTGCTGGGCACGTGATTATGACATAAATGATCATTCAATTGTCACTACAGCCAAAAGTTTTGGTCGGAGAGCAACGCGGTTTGCACCATTCGATTTGTCGTCACAAAATACGTCGGATTAGCCTCTTACCAGCAGCACTGGAACAGTTTTCGCACTTTTGCATTTTTGCCTGGTCTTTTTGTTAATTGAAATCGGCTACACTGTACTCTGTACAATCGCGACTGGTCATTACTATATTCAACTTTTGACTATAAGTTATGTGCCCTTCGGTAGCCCAGAAGACCTGAAATCTTTGGGCCAAGCCCATTTAACTCACCCAGCAATTGTCTTACTTCTAAGTCCAAGACAATCTCAATGTCTTTATCTACGTGTAGAAAAACCACACCATTTGTACGTGAAAAACACAAGGTACTTGATACAGTCTGCTGTAAAAAGTACAACTGACCACAGACCCACATGAATAAGGTGCCAAAAGATGCGGAATTGAGCCAGGCATCGGCAGCTGTTGAAAAATTGCAAATTTCCCTGGTTTCCATGGAGTAAGAGCCGTTGCCGGGCACGTGATTATGACATAAATGATCATTCAATTGTCGCTACAGCCAAACGTATTGGCCGGAGAGCAACGCGGATTGCACCATTCGATTTCTCGTCACAAAATACGTCGGATTAGCCTCTTACCAGCAGCACTGGAACAGTTTTTCCACTTTTGCATTTTTGCCTGGTCTTTTTGTTAATTGAAATCGGCTACACTGTACTCTGTACAATCGCGACTGGTCATTACTATATTCAACTTTTGACTATAAGTTATGTGCCCTTCGGTAGCCCAGAAGACCTGAAATCTTTGGGCTAAGCCCATTTAACTCACCCAGCAATTGTCTTACTTCTAAGTCCAAGACAATCTCAATGTCTTTATCTACGTGTAGAAAAACCACACTATTTGTACATAAAAAACACAAGGTACTTGATACAGTCTGCTGTAAAAAGTACAACTAAACACTGACCCACTTTAGTAAGGTGCCAAAAGATGCGGAATTGGGCCAGGCATCGGCAGCTGTTGAAAAATTGCAAATTTCCCTGGTTTCCATGGAGTAAGAGCCGTTTCTGGGCACGTGATTATGACATAATTGATCATTCAATTGTCACTACAGCCAAAAGTTTTGGTCGGAGAGCAACGCGGTTTGCACCATTCGATTTCTCGTTACAAAATACGTCGGATTAGCCTCTTACCAGCAGCACTGGAACAGTTTTCGCACTTTTGCATTTTTCCCTGGTCTTTTTGTTAATTGAAATCGGCTACACTGTACTCTGTACAATCGCGACTGGTCATTACTATATTCAACTTTTGACTATAAGTTATGTGCCCTTCGGTAGCCCAGAAGACCTGAAATCTTTGGCTAAGCCCATTTAACTCACCCAGCAATTGTCTTACTTCTAAGTGCAAGACAATCTCAATGTCTTTATCTACGTGTAGAAAAACCACACCATTTGTACATAAAAAACACGAGGTACTTGATGCAGTCTGCTGTAAAAAGTACAACTAAACACAGACCCACATTTATAAGGTGCCAAAAGATGCGGAATTGGGCCAGGTATCGGCAGCTGTTGAAAAATTGCCAATTTCCCTGGTTTCCATGGAGTAAGAGCCGTTGCTGTGCACGTGATTATGACATAAATGATCATTCAATTGTCGCTACAGGCAAAAGTATTGGTCGGAGAGCAAACGCGGTTTACACCATTCGATTTCTCGTCACAAATACGTCGGATTAGCCTCTTACCAGCAGCACTGGAACAGTTTTCGCACTTTTGCATTTTTGCCTGTTCTTTTTGTTAATTGAAATCGGCTACACTGTACTCTGTACAATCGCGACTGGTCATTATTATATTCAACTTTTGACTATAAGTTATGTGCCCTTCGGTAGCCCAGAAGACCTGAAATCTTTGGGCTAAGCCCATTTAACTCACCCAGCAATTGCCTTACTTCTAAGTGCAAGACAATCTCCATGTCTTTATCTACGTGTAGAAAAACCACACCATTTGTACGTGAGAAACACAAGGTTCTTGATACAGTCTGCTGTAAAAGTACAACTGAACACTGACCCACTTCAGTAAGGTGCCAAAAGATGCGGAATTGAGCCAGGCATCGGCAGCTGTTGAAAAATTGCAAATTTCCCTGGTTTCCATGGAGTAAGAGCCGTTGCTGGGCACGTGATTATGACATAAATGATCATTCAATTGTCACTACAGCCAAAAGTTTTGGTCGGAGAGCAACGCGGTTTGCACCATTCGATTTGTCGTCACAAATACGTCGGATTAGCCTCTTACCAGCAGCACTGGAACAGTTTTCGCACTTTTGCATTTTTGCCTGGTCTTTTTGTTAATTGAAATCGGCTACACTGTACTCTGTACAATCGCGACTGGTCATTACTATATTCAACTTTTGACTATAAGTTATGTGCCCTTCGGTAGCCCAGAAGACCTGAAATCTTTGGGCCAAGCCCATTTAACTCACCCAGCAATTGTCTTACTTCTAAGTCCAAGACAATCTCAATGTCTTTATCTACGTGTAGAAAAACCACACCATTTGTACGTGAAAAACACAAGGTACTTGATACAGTCTGCTGTAAAAAGTACAACTGACCACAGACCCACATGAATAAGGTGCCAAAAGATGCGGAATTGAGCAGGCATCGGCAGCTGTTGAAAAATTGCAAATTTCCCTGGTTTCCATGGAGTAAGAGCCGTTGCCGGGCACGTGATTATGACATAAATGATCATTCAATTGTCGCTACAGCCAAACGTATTGCCGGAGAGCAACGCGGATTGCACCATTCGATTTCTCGTCACAAAATACGTCGGATTAGCCTCTTACCAGCAGCACTGGAACAGTTTTTTTCCACTTTTGCATTTTTGCCTGGTCTTTTTGTTAATTGAAATCGGCTACACTACTCTGTACAATCGCGACTGGTCATTACTATATTCAACTTTTTGACTATAAGTTATGTGCCCTTCGGTAGCCCAGAAGACCTGAAATCTTTGGGCTAAGCCCATTTAACTCACCCAGCAATTGTCTTACTTCTAAGTCCAAGACAATCTCAATGTCTTTATCTACGTGTAGAAAAACCCACACTATTTGTACATAAAAAAAACACAAGGTACTTGATACAGTCTGCTGTAAAAAGTACAACTAAAACACTGACCCACTTTAGTAAGGTGCCAAAAGATGCGGAATTGGGCCAGGCATCGGCAGCTGTTGAAAAATTGCAAATTTCCCTGGTTTCCATGGAGTAAGAGCCGTTTCTGGGCACGTGATTATGACATAATTGATCATTCAATTGTCACTACAGCCAAACGTTTTGGTCGGAGAGCAACGCGGTTTGCACCATTCGATTTCTCGTTACAAAATACGTCGGATTAGCCTCTTACCAGCAGCACTGGAACAGTTTTCGCACTTTTGCATTTTTCCCTGGTCTTTTTGTTAATTGAAATCGGCTACACTGTACTCTGTACAATCGCGACTGGTCATTACTATATTCAACTTTTGACTATAAGTTATGTGCCCTTCGGTAGCCCAGAAGACCTGAAATCTTTGGGCTAAGCCCATTTAACTCACCCAGCAATTGTCTTACTTCTAAGTGCAAGACAATCTCAATGTCTTTATCTACGTGTAGAAAAACCACACCATTTGTACATAAAAAACACGAGGTACTTGATGCAGTCTGCTGTAAAAAGTACAACTAAACACAGACCCACATTTATAAGGTGCCAAAAGATGCGGAATTGGGCCAGGTATCGGCAGCTGTTGAAAAATTGCCAATTTCCCTGGTTTCCATGGAGTAAGAGCCGTTGCTGTGCACGTGATTATGACATAAATGATCATTCAATTGTCGCTACAGGCAAAAGTATTGGTCGGAGAGCACGCGGTTTACACCATTCGATTTCTCGTCACAAAATACGTCGGATTAGCCTCTTACCAGCAGCACTGGAACAGTTTTCGCACTTTTGCATTTTTGCCTGTTCTTTTTGTTAATTGAAATCGGCTACACTGTACTCTGTACAATCGCGACTGGTCATTATTATATTCAACTTTTGACTATAAGTTATGTGCCCTTCGGTAGCCCAGAAGACCTGAAATCTTTGGGCTAAGCCCATTTAACTCACCCAGCAATTGCCTTACTTCTAAGTGCAAGACAATCTCAATGTCTTTATCTACGTGTAGAAAAACCACACCATTTGTACGTGAAAAACACAAGGTACTTGATACAGTCTGCTGTAAAAAAGTACAACTGAACCACTGACCAACTTCAGTAAGGTGCCAAAAGATGCGGAAT
>NW_027018510.1:0-19420 GCF_032854445.1 Liolophura sinensis
TGTCTTTATCTACATGTAGAAAAACCACACCATTTGTATATAAAAAAAAACACAAGGTACTTGATACAGTCCGCTGTTAAAAAGTACAATTGAACACTGACCCACATCAATAAGGTGCCAAAAGATGCGCAATTGGGTCAGGCATCTCCAGCTGTTGAAAAATTGCAAATTTCCTTGGTTTCCATGGAGTAAGAGCCGTTGCTGGGCACGTGATCTTGACATCAATGATTATTCATTTGTGGCTACAGCCAAAAGTATTGGTCGGAGAGCAACGTGGTTTGCACCATTCGATTTCTCGTCAAAAAATACGTCGGATTAGCCTCTTACCAGCAGCATTGGAACAGTTTTTTCCACTTTGGATTTTGCAGGTCTTTTTGCGAATTGAAATCGGCTACATTAACTATGTACAATCGCGACTGGTCATTACTATATTCAACTTTTCATTATAAGTTATGTGCCCTTCGGTAGCCCAGACGACGTCAAATCTTTGGCCAAGCCCATTTAACTAACCCAGCAGTTGTCTTACTTCTAAGTCGAAGACAATCTCAATGTCTTTATCTACATGTAGAAAAACCACACCATTTGTATATAAAAAAACACAAGGTACTTGATACAGTCCGCTGTAAAAAGTACAATTGAACACTGACCCACATCAATAAGGTGCCAAAAGATGCGCAATTGGGCCAGCATCTCCAGCTGTTGAAAAATTGCAAATTTCCTTGGTTTCCATGGAGTAAGAGCCGTTGCTGGGCACGTGATCTTGACATCAATGATTATTCATTTGTGGCTACAGCCAAAAGTATTGGTCGGAGAGCAACGCAGTTTGCACCATTCGATTTCTCGTCAAAAATACGTCGGATTAGGCCTCTTACCAGCAGCATTGGAACAGTTTTTCCACTTTTGGATTTTTGCCTGGTATTTTTTCTAATTGAATTCGGCTACATTAACTATGTACAATCGCGACTGGTCATTACTATATTCAACTTTTCATTATAAGTTATGTGCCCTTCGGTAGCCCAGACGACGTCAAATCTTTGGGCCAAGCCCATTTAACTCACCCAGCAAATGTCCTTACTTCTAAGTCGAAGACAAACTCAATGTCTTTACCTACATGTAGAAAAACCACACCATTTGTATATAAAAAAAACACAAGGTACATGATAAAGTCTGCTGTAAAAAGTACAATTGAACACTGACCCGCATCATAAGGTGCCAAAAGATGCGCAATTGGGCCAGGCATCTCCAGCTGTTGAAAAATTGCAAATTTCCTTGTTTCCATGGAGTAAGAGCCGTTGCTGGGCACGTGATTTTGACATCAATGATTATTCATTTGTGGCTACAGCCAAAAGTATTGGTCGGAGAGAACGCGGTTTGCACCATTCGATTTCTCGTCAAAAAATACGTCGATTAGCCTCTTACCAGCAGCATTGGAACAGTTTTTCCACTTTTGGATTTTTGCCTGGTATTTTTTCTAATTGAAATCGGCTACATTAACTATGTACAATCGCAACTGGTCATTACTATATTCAACTTTTCATTATAAGTTATGTGCCCTTCGGTAGCCCAGACGACGTCAAATCTTTGGGCCAAGCCCATTTAACTCACCCAGCAAATGTCTTACTTCTAAGTCGAAGACAAACTCAATGTCTTTATCTACATGTAGAAAAACCACACCATTGTATATAAAAAAAACACAAGGTACTTGATACAGTCCGCTGTAAAAAGGACAATTGAACACTGACCCACATCAATAAGGTGCCAAAGATGCGCAATTGGCCAGGCATCTCCAGCTGTTGAAAACTTGCAAATTTCCTTGGTTTCCATGGAGTAAGAGCCGTTGCTGGGCACGTGTTCTTGACATCAATGATTATTCATTTGTGGCTTACAGCCAAAAGTATTGGTCGGGAGAGCAACGCGGTTTGCACATTCGATTTCTCGTCAAAAAATACGTCGGATTAGCCTCTTACCAGCAGCATTGGAACAGTTTTTCACTTTTGCATTTTTGCCTGGTCTTTTTTGCTAATTGAAATCGGCTACATTAACTATGTACAATCGCGACTGGTCATTACTATATTCAACTTTTCATTATAAGTTATGTGCCCTTCGGTAGCCCAGACGACGTCAAATCTTTGGGCCAAGCCCATTTAACTCACCCAGCAAATGTCTTACTTCTAAGTCGAAGACAAACTCAATGTCTTTATCTACATGTAGAAAAACCAAACCATTTGTATATAAAAAAAACACAAGGTACTTGATACAGTCCGCTGTAAAAAGTACAATTGAACACTGACCCACATCAATAAGGTGCCAAAAGATGCGCAATTGGGCCAGACATCCCCAGCTGTTGAAAAATTGCAAATTTCATTGGTTTCCATGGAGTAAGAGCCGTTGCTGGGCACGTGATCTTGACATCAATGATTATTCATTTGTGGCTACAGCCAAAAGTATTGGTCGGAGAGGCAACGCGGTTTGCACCATTCGATTTCTCGTCAAAAAATACGTCGGATTAGCCTCTTACCAGCAGCATTGGAACAGTTTTTCTACCTTTGGTTTTTTGCCTGGTCTTTTTGCTAACTGTATTCGGCTACATTAACTATGTACAATCGCGACTGGTCATTACTATATTCAACTTTTCATTATAAGTTATGTGCCCTTCGGTAGCCCAGACGACGTCAAATCTTTGGGCCAAGCCCATTTAACTCACCCAGCAAATGTCTTTCTTCTAAGTCGAAAGACAAACTCAATGTCTTTATCTACATGTAGAAAAACCACACCATTTGTATATAAAAAAAAACACAAGGTACTTGATACAGTCCGCTGTAAAAAGTACAATTGAACACTGACCCACATCAATAAGGTGCCAAAAAGATGCGCAATTGGGTCAGGCATCTCCAGCTGTTGAAAAATTGCAATTTCCTTGGTTTCCATGGAGTAAGAGCCGTTGCTGGCACGTGATCTTGACATCAATGATTATTCATTTTGTGATACAGCCAAAAGTATTGGTCGGAGAGCAACGTGGTTTGCACCATTCGATTTCTCGTCAAAAAATACGTCGGATTAGCCTCTTACCAGCAGCATTGGAACAGTTTTTCCACTTTTGGATTTTGCCAGGTCTTTTTGCGAATTGAAATCGGCTACATTAACTATGTACAATCGCGACTGGTCATTACTATATTCAACTTTTCATTATAAGTTATGTGCTCTTCGGTAGCCCAGACGACGTCAAATCTTTGGGCCAAGCCCATTTAACTCACCCAGCAGTTGTCTTACTTCTAAGTCGAAGACAAACTCAATGTCTTTATCTACATGTAGAAAAACCACACCATTTGTATATAAAAAAACACAAGGTACTTGATACAGTCCGCTGTAAAAAGTACAATTGAACACTGACCCACATCAATAAGGTGCCAAAAGATGCGCAATTGGGCCAGGCATCTCCAGCTGTTGAAAAATTGCAAATTTCCTTGGTTTCCATGGAGTAAGAGCCGTTGCTGGGCACGTGATCTTGACATCAATGATTATTCATTTGTGGCTACAGCCAAAAGTATTGGTCGGAGAGCAACGCGGTTTGCACCATTCGATTTCTCGTCAAAAAATACGTCGGATTAGCCTCTTACCAGCAGCATTGGAACAGTTTTTCCACTTTTGGATTTTTGCCTGGTATTTTTTCTAATTGAATTCGGCTACATTAACTATGTACAATCGCGACTGGTCATTACTATATTCAACTTTTCATTATAAGTTATGTGCCCTTCGGTAGCCCAGACGACGTCAAATCTTTGGGCCAAGCCCATTTAACTCACCCAGCAAATGTCTTACTTCTAAGTCGAAGACAAACTCAATGTCTTTACCTACATGTAGAAAAACCACACCATTTGTATATAAAAAAAACACAAGGTACATGATAAAGTCTGCTGTAAAAAGTACAATTGAACACTGACCCGCATCAATAAGGTGCCAAAAGATGCGCAATTGGGCCAGGCATCTCCAGCTGTTGAAAAATTGCAAATTTCCTTGGTTTCCATGGAGTAAGAGCCGTTGCTGGGCACGTGATTTTGACATCAATGATTATTCATTTGTGGCTACAGCCAAAAGTATTGGTCGGAGAGCAACGCGGTTTGCACCATTCGATTTCTCGTCAAAAAATACGTCGGATTAGCCTCTTACCAGCAGCATTGGAACAGTTTTTCCACTTTTGGATTTTTGCCTGGTATTTTTTCTAATTGAAATCGGCTACATTAACTATGTACAATCGCAACTGGTCATTACTATATTCAACTTTTCATTATAAGTTATGTGCCCTTCGGTAGCCCAGACGACGTCAAATCTTTGGGCCAAGCCCATTTAACTCACCCAGCAAATGTCTTACTTCTAAGTCGAAGACAAACTCAATGTCTTTATCTACATGTAGAAAAACCACACCATTTGTATATAAAAAAAACACAAGGTACTTGATACAGTCCGCTGTAAAAAGGACAATTGAACACTGACACACATCAATAAGGTGCCAAAAGATGCGCAATTGGGCCAGGCATCTGCAGCTGTTGAAAAATTGCAAATTTCCTTGGTTTCCATGGAGTAAGAGCCGTTGCTGGGCACGTGATCTTGACATCAATGATTATTCATTTGTGGCTACAGCCAAAAGTATTGGTCGGAGAGCAACGCGGTTTGCACCATTCGATTTCTCGTCAAAAAATACGTCGGATTAGCCTCTTACCAGCAGCATTGTAACAGTTTTTCCACTTTTGGATTTTTGCCTGGTCTTTTTGCTAATTGAAATCGGCTACATTAACTATGTACAATCGCGACTGGTCATTACTA
This sequence comes from Liolophura sinensis, assembly GCF_032854445.1. Classification (NCBI taxonomy): domain Eukaryota; kingdom Metazoa; phylum Mollusca; class Polyplacophora; order Chitonida; family Chitonidae; genus Liolophura; species Liolophura sinensis. The sequence continues at coordinate 4,822 of NW_027018510.1, forward strand.
TATTCAACTTTTCATTATAAGTTATGTGGCCTTCGGTAGCCCAGACGACGTCAAATCTTTGGGCCAAGCCCATTTAACTCACCCAGCAAATGTCTTACTTCTAAGTCGAAGACAAACTCAATGTCTTTATCTACATGTAGAAAAACCAAACCATTTGTATATAAAAAAAACACAAGGTACTTGATACAGTCCGCTGTAAAAAGTACAATTGAACACTGACCCACATCAATAAGGTGCCAAAAGATGCGCAATTGGGCCAGACATCTCCAGCTGTTGAAAAATTGCAAATTTCCTTGGTTTCCATGGAGTAAGAGCCGTTGCTGGGCACGTGATCTTGACATCAATGATTATTCATTTGTGGCTACAGCCAAAAGTATTGGTCGGAGAGCAACGTGGTTTGCACCATTCGATTTCTCGTCAAAAAATACGTCGGATTAGCCTCTTACCAGCAGCATTGGAACAGTTTTTCTACTTTTGGATTTTTGCCTGGTCTTTTTGCGAATTTAAATCGGCTACATTAACTATGTACAATCGCGACTGGTCATTACTATATTCAACTTTTCATTATAAGTTATGTGCCCTTCGGTAGCCCAGACGACGTCAAATCTTTGGGCCAAGCCCATTTAACTCACCCAGCAGTTGTCTTACTTCTAAGTCGAAGACAAACTCAATGTCTTTATCTACATGTAGAAAAACCACACCATTTGTATATAAAAAAAACACAAGGTACTTGATACAGTCCGCTGTTAAAAGTACAATTGAACACTGACCCACATCAATAAGGTGCCAAAAGATGCGCAATTGGGCCAGGCATCTCCAGCTGTTGAAAAATTGCAGATTTCCTTGGTTTCCATGGAGTAAGAGCCGTTGCTGGGCACGTGATCTTGACATCAATGATTATTCATTTGTGGCTACAGCCAAAAGTATTGGTCGGAGAGCAACGCGGTTTGCACCATTCGATTTCTCGTCAAAAAATACGTCGGATTAGCCTCTTACCAGCAGCATTGGAACAGTTTTTCTACTTTTGGATTTTTGCCTGGTCTTTTTGCTAACTGAATTCGGCTACATTAACTATGTACAATCGCGACTGGTCATTAATATATTCAACTTTTCATTATAAGTTATGTGCCCTTCGGTAGCCCAGACGACGTCAAATCTTTGGGCCAAGCCCATTTAACTCACCCAGCAAATGTCTTACTTCTAAGTCGAAGACAAACTCAATGTCTTTATCTACATGTAGAAAAACCACACCATTTGTTTTTTAAAAAACACAAGGTACTTGATACAGTCCGCTGTAAAAAGTACAATTGAACACTGACCCACATCAATAAGGTGCCAAAAGATGCGCAATTGGGCCAGGCATCTCCAGCTGTTGAAAAATTGCAAATTTCCTTGGTTTCCATGGAGTAAGAGCCGTTGCTGGGCACGTGATCTTGACATCAATGATTATTCATTTGTGGCTACAGCCAAAAGTATTGGTCGGAGAGCAACGCGGTTTGCACCATTCGATTTCTCGTCAAAAAATACGTCGGATTAGCCTCTTACCAGCAGCATTGGAACAGTTTTTCCACTTTTGGATTTTTGCCTGGTCTTTTTGCTAATTGAAATCGGCCACATTAACTATATACAATCGCGACTGGTCATTACTATATTCAACTTTTCATTATAAGTTATGTGCCCTTCGGTAGCCCAGACGACGTCAAATCTTTGGGCCAAGCCCATTTAACTCACCCAGCAAATGTCTTACTTCTAAGTCGAAGACAAACTCAATGTCTTTATGTACATGTAGAAAAACCACACCATTTGTATATAAAAAAAACACAAGGTACTTGATACAGTCCGCTGTAAAAAGTACAATTGAACACTGACCCACATCAATAAGGTGCCAAAAGATGCGCAATTGGGCCAGGCATCTCCAGCCGTTGAAAAATTGCAAATTTCCTTGGTTTCCATGGAGTAAGAGCCGTTGCTGGGCACGTGATCATGATATCAATGATTATTCATTTGTGGCTACAGCCAAAAGTATTGGTCGGAGAGCAACGCGGTTTGCACCATTCGATTTCTCGTCAAAAAAACGTCGGATTAGCCTCTTACCAGCAGCATTGGAACAGTTTTTCCACTTTTGGATTTTTGCCTGGTCTTTTTGCGAATTTAAATCGGCTACATTAACTATGTACAATCGCGACTGGTCATTACTATATTCAACTTTTCATTATAAGTTATGTGCCCTTCGGTAGCCCAGACGACGTCAAATTTTTGGGCCAAGCCCATTTAACTCACCCAGCAGTTGTCTTACTTCTAAGTCGAAGACAAACTCAATGTCTTTATCTACATGTAGAAAAACCACACCATTTGTATATAAAAAAAACACAAGGTACATGATAAAGTCTGCTGTAAAAAGTACAATTGAACACTGACCCACATCAATAAGGTGCCAAAAGATGCGCAATTGGGCCAGGCATCTCCAGCTGTTGAAAAATTGCAAATTTCCTTGGTTTCCATGGAGTAAGAGCCGTTGCTGGGCACGTGATCTTGACATCAATGATTATTCATTTGTGGCTACAGCCAAAAGTATTGGTCGGAGAGCAACGCGGTTTGCACCATTCGATTTCTCGTCAAAAAATACGTTGGATTAGCCTCTTACCAGCAGCATTGGAACAGTTTTTCCACTTTTGGATTTTTGCCTGGTCTTTTTGCGAATTGAAATCGGCCACATTAACTATATACAATCGCGACTGGTCATTACTATATTCAACTTTTCATTATAAGTTATGTGCCCTTCGGTAGCCCAGACGACGTCAAATCTTTGGGCCAAGCCCATTTAACTCACCCAGCAAATGTCTTACTTCTAAGTCGAAGACAAACTCAATGTCTTTATCTACATGTAGAAAAACCACACCATTTGTATATAAAAAAAAACACAAGGTACTTGATACAGTCCGCTGTAAAAAGTACAATTGAACACTGACCCACATCAATAAGGTGCCAAAAGATGCGCAATTGGGCCAGGCATCTCCAGCTGTTGAAAAATTGCAAATTTCCTTGGTTTCCATGGAGTAAGAGCCGTTGCTGGGCAAGTGATCTTGACATCAATGATTATTCATTTGTCGCTACAGCCAAAAGTATTGGTCGGAGAGCAACGCGGTTTGCACCATTCGATTTCTCGTCAAAAAATACGTTGGATTAGCCTCTTACCAGCAGCATTGGAACAGTTTTTCCACTTTTGGATTTTTGCCTGGTCTTTTCGCTAATTGAAATCGGCTACATTAACTATGTACAATCGCGACTGGTCATTACTATATTCAACTTTTCATTATAAGTTATGTGCCCTTCGGTAGCCCAGACGACGTCAAATCTTTGGGCTAAACCCATTTAACTCACCCAGCAAATGTCTTACTTCTAAGTCGAAGACAAACTCAATGTCTTTATCTACATGTAGAAAAACCACACCATTTGTATATAAAAAAAACACAAGGTACATGATAAAGTCTGCTGTAAAAGTACAATTGAACACTGACCCACATCAATAAGGTGCCAAAAGATGCGCAATTGTGCCAGGCATCTCCAGCTGTTGAAAAATTGCAAATTTCCTTGGTTTCCATGGAGTAAGAGCCGTTGCTGGGCACGTGATCTTGACATCAATGATTATTCATTTGTGGCTACAGCCAAAAGTGTTGCTCGGAGAGCAACGCGGTTTGCACCATTCGATTTCTCGTCAAAAAATACGTCGGATCAGCCTCTTACCAGCAGCATTGGAACAGTTTTTCCACTTTTGGATTTTTGCCTGGTCTTTTTGCTAATTGAAATCGGCCACATTAACTATATACAATCGCGACTGGTCATTACTATATTCAACTTTTCATTATAAGTTATGTGCCCTTCGGTAGCCCAGACGACGTCAAATCTTTGGGCCAAGCCCATTTCACTCACCCAGCAAATGTCTTACTTCTAAGTCGAAGACAAACTCAATGTCTTTATCTACATGTAGAAAAACCACACCATTTGTATATAAAAAAAACACAAGGTACTTGATACAGTCCGCTGTAAAAAGTACAATTGAACACTGACCCACATCAATAAGGTGCCAAAAGATGCGCAATTGGGCCAGGCATCTCCAGCCGTTGAAAAATTGCAAATTTCCTTGGTTTCCATGGAGTAAGAGCCGTTGCTGGGCACGTGATCATGATATCAATGATTATTTATTTGTGGCTACAGCCAAAAGTATTGGTCGGAGAGCAACGCGGATTGCACCATTCGATTTCTCGTCAAAAAAACGTCGGATTAGCCTCTTACCAGCAGCATTGGAACAGTTTTTCCACTTTTGGATTTTTGCCTGGTCTTTTTGCGAATTTAAATCGGCTACATTAACTATGTACAATCGCGACTGGTCATTACTATATTCAACTTTTCATTATAAGTTATGTGCCCTTCGGTAGCCCAGACGACGTCAAATTTTGGGCCAAGCCCATTTAACTCACCCAGCAGTTGTCTTACTTCTAAGTCGAAGACAAACTCAATGTCTTTATCTACATGTAGAAAAACCACACCATTTGTATATAAAAAAAACACAAGGTACATGATAAAGTCTGCTGTAAAAAGTACAATTGAACACTGACCCACATCAATAAGGTGCCAAAAGATGCGCAATTGGGCCAGGCATCTCCAGCTGTTGAAAAATTGCAAATTTCCTTGGTTTCCATGGAGTAAGAGCCGTTGCTGGGCACGTGATCTTGACATCAATGATTATTCATTTGTGGCTACAGCCAAAAGTATTGGTCGGAGAGCAACGCGGTTTGCACCATTCGATTTCTCGTCAAAAAAATACGTCGGATTAGCCTCTTACCAGCAGCATTGGAACAGTTTTTCCACTTTTGGATTTTTGCCTGGTATTTTGTCTAATTGAAATCGGCTACATTAACTATGTACAATCGCGACTGGTCATTACTATATTCAACTTTTCATTATAAGTTATGTGCCCTTCGGTAGCCCAGACGACGTCAAATCTTTGGGCCAAGCCCATTTAACTCACCCAGCAAATGTCTCACTTCTAAGTCGAAGACAAACTCAATGTCTTTATCTACATGTAGAAAAACCACACCATTTGTATATAAAAAAAACACAAGGTACTTGATACAGTCCGCTGTAAAAAGTACAATTGAACACTGACCCACATCAATAAGGTGGGAAAAGATGCGCAATTGGGCCAGGCATCTCCAGCTGTTGAAAAATTGCAAATTTCCTTGGTTTCCATGGAGTAAGAGCCGTTGCTGGGCACGTGATCTTGACATCAATGATTATTCATTTGTCGCTACAGCCAAAAGTATTGGTCGGAGAGCAACGCGGTTTGCACCATTCGATTTCTCGTCAAAAAATACGTCGGATTAGCCTCTTACCAGCAGCATTGGAACAGTTTTTCCACTTTTGGATTTTTGCCTGGTATTTTTGCGAATTGAAATCGGCTACATTAACTATGTACAATCGCGACTGGTCATTACTATATTCAACTTTTCATTATAAGTTATGTGCCCTTCGGTAGCCCAGACGACGTCAAATCTTTGGGCCAAGCCTATTTAACTCACCCAGCAAATGTCTTACTTCTAAGTCGAAGACAAACTCAATGTCTTTATCTACATGTAGAAAAACCACACCATTTGTATATAAAAAAAACACAAGGTACTTGATACAGTCCGCTGTAAAAAGGACAATTGAACACTGACCCACATCAATAAGGTGCCAAAAGATGCGCAATTGGGCCAGGCATCTCCAGCTGTTGAAAAATTGCAAATTTCCTTGGTTTCCATGGAGTAAGAGCCGTTGCTGGGCACGTGATCTTGACATCAATGATTATTCATTTGTGGCTACAGCCAAAAGTATTGGTCGGAGAGCAACGCGGTTTGCACCATTCGATTTCTCGTCAAAAACTACGTCGGATTAGCCTCTTACCAGCAGCATTGGAACAGTTTTTTCTACTTTTGGATTTTTGCCTGGTCTTTTTGCTAATTGAAATCGGCTACATTAACTATGTACAATCGCGACTGGTCATTACTATATTCAACTTTTCATTATAAGTTATGTGCCCTTCGGTAGCCCAGACGACGTCAAATCTTTGGGCCAAGCCCATTTAACTCACCCAGCAGTTGTCTTACTTTTAAGTCGAAGACAAACTCAATGTCTTTATCTACATGTAGAAAAACCACACCATTTGTATATAAAAAAAACACAAGGTACTTGATACAGTCCGCTGTAAAAAGGACAATTGAACACTGACCCACATCAATAAGGTGCCAAAAGATGCGCAATTGGGCCAGGCATCTCCAGCTGTTGAAAAATTGCAAATTTCCTTGGTTTCCATGGAGTAAGAGCCGTTGCTGGGCACGTGATCTTGACATCAATGATTATTCATTTGTGGCTACAGCCAAAAGTATTGGTCGGAAAGCAACGCGGTTTGCACCATTCGATTTCTCGTCAAAAAATACGTCGGATTAGCCTCTTACCAGCAGCATTGGAACAGTTTTTTCCACTTTTGGATTTTTGCCTGGTCTTTTTGCTAATTGAAATCGGCTACATTAACTATGTACAATCGCGACTGGTCATTACTATATTCAACTTTTCATTATAAGTTATGTGCCCTTCGGTAGCCCAGACGACGTCAAATCTTTGGGCCAAGCCCATTTCACTCACCCAGCAGTTGTCTTACTTCTAAGAGACAAACTCAATGTCTTTATCTACATGTAGAAAAACCACACCATTTTGTATATAAAAAAAACACAAGGTACTTGATACAGTCCGCTGTAAAAAGTACAATTGAACACTGACCCACATCAATAAGGTGCCAAAAGATGCGCAATTGGGCCAGGCATCTCCAGCTGTTGAAAAATTGCAAATTTCCTTGGTTTCCATGGAGTAAGAGCCGTTGCTGGGCACGTGATCTTGACATCAATGATTATTCATTTGTGGCTACAGCCAAAAGTATTGGTCGGAGAGCAACGCGGTTTGCACCATTCGATTTCTCGTCAAAAAATACGTCGGATTAGCCTCTTACCAGCAGCATTGGAACAGTTTTTCCCACTTTTGGATTTTTGCCTGGCATTTTTTCTAATTGAAATCGGCTACATTAACTATGTACAATCGCGACTGGTCATTACTATATTCAACTTTTCATTATAAGTTATGTGCCCTTCGGTAGCCCAGACGACGTCAAATCTTTGGGCCAAGCCCATTTAACTCACCCAGCAAATGTCTTACTTCTAAGTCGAAGACAAACTCAATGTCTTTATCTACATGTAGAAAAACCACACCATTTGTATATAAAAAAAACACAAGGTACTTGATACAGTCCGCTGTAAAAAGTACAATTTAACACTGACCCACATCAATAAGGTGCCAAAAGATGCGCAGTTGGGCCAGGCATCTCCAGCTGTTGAAAAATTGCAAATTTCCTTGGTTTCCATGGAGTAAGAGCCGTTGCTGGGCACGTGATCTTGACATCAATGATTATTCATTTGTGGCTACAGCCAAAAATATTGGTCGGAGAGCAACGCGGTTTGCACCATTCGATTTCTCGTCAAAAAATACGTCGGATTAGCCTCTTACCAGCAGCATTAGAACAGTTTTTCCACTTTTGGATTTTTGCCTGGTCTTTTTGCTAATTGAAATCGGCTACATTAACTATGTACAATCGCGACTGATCATTACTATATTCAACTTTTCATTATAAGTTATGTGCCCTTCGGTAGCCCAGACGACGTCAAATCTTTGGGCCAAGCCCATTTAACTCACCCAGCAAATGTCTTACTTCTAAGTCGAAGACAAACTCAATGTCTTTATCTACATGTAGAAAAACCACACCATTTGTATATAAAAAAAACACAAGGTACTTGATACAGTCCGCTGTAAAAAGTACAATTGAACACTGACCCACATCAATAAGGTGCCAAAAGATGCGCAATTGGGCCAGGCATCTCCAGCTGTTGAAAAATTGCAAATTTCCTTGGTTTCCATGGAGTAAGAGCCGTTGCTGGGCACGTGATCTTGACATCAATGATTATTCATTTGTGGCTACAGCCAAAAGTATTGGTCGGAGAGCAACGCGGTTTGCACCATTCGATTTCTCGTCAAAAAAACGTCGGATTAGCCTCTTACCAGCAGCATTGGAACAGTTTTTCCACTTTCGGATTTTTGCCTGGTCTTTTTGCTAATTGAAATCGGCCACATTAACTATATACAATCGCGACTGGTCATTACTATATTCAACTTTTCATTATAAGTTATGTGCCCTTCGGTAGCCCAGACGACGTCAAATCTTTGGGCCAAGCCCATTTAACTCACCCAGCAAATGTCTTACTTCTAAGTCGAAGACAAACTCAATGTCTTTATCTACATGTAGAAAAACCACACCATTTGTATATAAAAAAAAACACAAGGTACTTGATACAGTCCGCTGTAAAAAGTACAATTGAACACTGACCCACATCAATAAGGTGCCAAAAGATGCGCAATTGGGCCAGGCATCTCCAGCTGTTGAAAAATTGCAAATTTCCTTGGTTTCCATGGAGTAAGAGCCGTTGCTGGGCACGTGATCATGATATCAATGATTATTCATTTGTGGCTACAGCCAAAAGTATTGGTCGGAGAGCAACGCGGATTGCACCATTCGATTTCTCGTCAAAAAAACGTCGGATTAGCCTCTTACCAGCAGCATTGGAACAGTTTTTCCACTTTTGGATTTTTGCCTGGTCTTTTTGCGAATTTAAATCGGCTACATTAACTATGTACAATCGCGACTGGTCATTACTATATTCAACTTTTCATTATAAGTTATGTGCCCTTCGGTAGCCCAGACGACGTCAAATTTTTGGGCCAAGCCCATTTAACTCACCCAGCAGTTGTCTTACTTCTAAGTCGAAGACAAACTCAATGTCTTTATCTACATGTAGAAAAACCACACCATTTGTATATAAAAAAAACACAAGGTACATGATAAAGTCTGCTGTAAAAAGTACAATTGAACACTGACCCACATCAATAAGGTGCCAAAAGATGCGCAATTGGGCCAGGCATCTCCAGCTGTTGAAAAATTGCAAATTTCCTTGGTTTCCATGGAGTAAGAGCCGTTGCTGGGCACGTGATCTTGACATCAATGATTATTCATTTGTGGCTACAGCCAAAAGTATTGGTCGGAGAGCAACGCGGTTTGCACCATTCGATTTCTCGTCAAAAAATACGTCGGATTAGCCTCTTACCAGCAGCATTGGAACAGTTTTTCCACTTTTGGATTTTTGCCTGGTATTTTGTCTAATGAAATCGGCTACATTAACTATGTACAATCGCGACTGGTCATTACTATATTCAACTTTTCATTATAAGTTATGTGCCCTTCGGTAGCCCAGACGACGTCAAATCTTTGGGCCAAGCCCATTTAACTAACCCAGCAGTTGTCTTACTTCTAAGTCGAAGACAAACTCAATGTCTTTATCTACATGTAGAAAAACCACACCATTTGTATATATAAAAAAAACACAAGGTACTTGATACAGTCCGCTGTAAAAAGTACAATTGAACACTGACCCACATCAATAAGGTGCCAAAAGATGCGCAATTGGGCCAGGCATCTCCAGCCGTTGAAAAATTGCAAATTTCCTTGGTTTCCATGGAGTAAGAGCCGTTGCTGGGCACGTGATCTTGACATCAATGATTATTCATTTGTGGCTACAGCCAAAAGTATTGGTCAGAGAGCAACGCGGTTTGCACCATTCGATTTCTCGTCGAAAAATACGTCGGATTAGCCTCTTACCAGCAGCATTGGAACAGTTTTTCCACTTTTGGATTTTTGCCTGGCATTTTTTCTAATGGAAATCGGCTACATTAACTATGTACAATCGCGACTGGTCATTACTATATTCAACTTTTCATTATAAGTTATGTGCCCTTCGGTAGCCCAGACGACGTCAAATCTTTGGGCCAAGCCCATTTAACTCACCCAGCAAATGTCTTACTTCTAAGTCGAAGACAAACTCAATGTCTTTATCTACATGTAGAAAAACCACACCATTTGTATATAAAAAAAACACAAGGTACTTGATACAGTCCGCTGTAAAAAGGACAATTGAACACTGACCCACATAAATAAGGTGCCAAAAGATGCGCAATTGGACCAGGCATCTCCAGCTGTTGAAAAATTGCAAATTTCCTTGGTTTCCATGGAGTAAGAGCCGTTGCTGGGCACGTGATCTTGACATCAATGATTATTCATTTGTGGCTACAGCCAAAAGTATTGGTCGGAGAGCAACGCGGTTTGCACCATTCGATTTCTCGTCAAAAACTACGTCGGATTAGCCTCTTACCAGCAGCATTGGAACAGTTTTTCTACTTTTGGATTTTTGCCTGGTCTTTTTGCTAATTGAAATCGGCTACATTAACTATGTACAATCGCGACTGGTCATTACTATATTCAACTTTTCATTATAAGTTATGTGCCCTTCGGTAGCCCAGACGACGTCAAATCTTTGGGCCAAGCCCATTTAACTCACCCAGCAGTTGTCTTACTTCTAAGTCGAAGCCAAACTCAATGTCTTTATCTACATGTAGAAAAACCACACCATTTTGTATATAAAAAAAACACAAGGTACTTGATACAGTCCGCTGTAAAAAGGACAATTGAACACTGACCCACATCAATAAGGTGCCAAAAGATGCGCAATTGGGCCAGGCATCTCCAGCTGTTGAAAAATTGCAAATTTCCTTGGTTTCCATGGAGTAAGAGCCGTTGCTGGGCACGTGATCTTGACATCAATGATTATTCATTTGTGGCTACAGCCAAAAGTATTGGTCGGAAAACAACGCGGTTTGCACCATTCGATTTCTCGTCAAAAAATACGTCGGATTAGTCTCTTACCAGCAGCATTGGAACAGTTTTTTCCACTTTTGGATTTTTGCCTGGTCTTTTTGCTAATTGAAATCGGCTACATTAACTATGTACAATCGCGACTGGTCATTACTATATTCAACTTTTCATTATAAGTTATGTGCCCTTCGGTAGCCCAGACGACGTCAAATCTTTGGGCCAAGCCCATTTAACTCACCCAGCAGTTGTCTTACTTCTAAGTCGAAGACAAACTCAATGTCTTTATCTACATGTAGAAAAACCACACCATTTGTAAAAAAAAAAAAACACAAGGTACTTGATACAGTCCGCTGTAAAAAGTACAATTGAACACTGACCCACATCAATAAGGTGCCAAAAGATGCGCAATTGGGCCAGGCATCTCCAGCTGTTGAAAAATTTGCAAATTTCCTTGGTTTCCATGGAGTAAGAGCCGTTGCTGGGCACGTGATCTTGACATCAATGATTATTCATTTGTGGCTACAGCCAAAAGTATTGGTCGGAGAGCAACGCGGTTTGCACCATTCGATTTCTCGTCAAAAAATACGTCGGATTAGCCTCTTACCAGCAGCATTGGAACAGTTTTTCCACTTTTGGATTTTTGCCTGGCATTTTTTCTAATTGAAATCGGCTACATTAACTATGTACAATCGCGACTGGTCATTACTATATTCAACTTTTCATTATAAGTTATGTGCCCTTCGGTAGCCCAGACGACGTCAAATCTTTGGGCCAAGCCCATTTAACTCACCCAGCAAATGTCTTACTTCTAAGTCGAAGACAAACTCAATGTCTTTATCTACATGTAGAAAAACCACACCATTTGTATATAAAAAAAACACAAGGTACTTGATACAGTCCGCTGTAAAAAGTACAATTTAACACTGACCCACATCAATAAGGTGCCAAAAGATGCGCAGTTGGGCCAGGCATCTCCAGCTGTTGAAAAATTGCAAATTTCCTTGGTTTCCATGGAGTAAGAGCCGTTGCTGGGCACGTGATCTTGACATCAATGATTATTCATTTGTGGCTACAGCCAAAAATATTGGTCGGAGAGCAACGCGGTTTGCACCATTCGATTTCTCGTCAAAAAATACGTCGGATTAGCCTCTTACCAGCAGCATTAGAACAGTTTTTCCACTTTTGGATTTTTGCCTGGTCTTTTTGCTAATTGAAATCGGCTACATTAACTATGTACAATCGCGACTGGTCATTACTATATTCAACTTTTCATTATAAGTTATGTGCCCTTCGGTAGCCCAGACGACGTCAAATCTTTGGGCCAAGCCCATTTAACTCACCCAGCAAATGTCTTACTTCTAAGTCGAAGACAAACTCAATGTCTTTATCTACATGTAGAAAAACCACACCATTTGTATATAAAAAAAACACAAGGTACTTGATACAGTCCGCTGTAAAAAGTACAATTGAACACTGACCCACATCAATAAGGTGCCAAAAGATGCGCAATTGGGCCAGGCATCTCCAGCTGTTGAAAAATTGCAAATTTCCTTGGTTTCCATGGAGTAAGAGCCGTTGCTGGCACGTGATCTTGACATCAATGATTATTCATTTGTGGCTACAGCCAAAAGTATTGGTCGGAGAGCAACGCGGTTTGCACCATTCGATTTCTCGTCAAAAAATACGTCGGATTAGCCTCTTACCAGCAGCATTGGAACAGTTTTTCCACTTTTGGATTTTTGCCTGGTCTTTTTGCTAATTGAAATCGGCCACATTAACTATATACAATCGCGACTGGTCATTACTATATTCAACTTTTCATTATAAGTTATGTGCCCTTCGGTAGCCCAGACGACGTCAAATTTTTGGGCCAAGCCCATTTAACTCACCCAGCAGTTGTCTTACTTCTAAGTCGAAGACAAACTCAATGTCTTTATCTACATGTAGAAAAACCACACCATTTGTATATAAAAAAAACACAAGGTACATGATAAAGTCTGCTGTAAAAAGTACAATTGAACACTGACCCACATCAATAAGGTGCCAAAAGATGCGCAATTGGGCCAGGCATCTCCAGCTGTTGAAAAATTGCAAATTTCCTTGGTTTCCATGGAGTAAGAGCCGTTGCTGGGCACGTGATCTTGACATCAATGATTATTCATTTGTGGCTACAGCCAAAAGTATTGGTCGGAGAGCAACGCGGTTTGCACCATTCGATTTCTCGTCAAAAAATACGTCGGATTAGCCTCTTACCAGCAGCATTGGAACAGTTTTTCCACTTTGGATTTTTGCCTGGTATTTTGTCTAATTGAAATCGGCTACATTAACTATGTACAATCGCGACTGGTCATTACTATATTCAACTTTTCATTATAAGTTATGTGCCCTTCGGTAGCCCAGACGACGTCAAATCTTTGGGCCAAGCCCATTTAACTAACCCAGCAGTTGTCTTACTTCTAAGTCGAAGACAAACTCAATGTCTTTATCTACATGTAGAAAAACCACACCATTTGTATATATAAAAAACACAAGGTACTTGATACAGTCCGCTGTAAAAAGTACAATTGAACACTGACCCACATCAATAAGGTGCCAAAAGATGCGCAATTGGGCCAGGCATCTCCAGCCGTTGAAAAATTGCAAATTTCCTTGGTTTCCATGGAGTAAGAGCCGTTGCTGGGCACGTGATCTTGACATCAATGATTATTCATTTGTGGCTACAGCCAAAACTATTGGTCAGAGAGCAACGCGGTTTGCACCATTCGATTTCTCGTCGAAAAATACGTCGGATTAGCCTCTTACCAGCAGCATTGGAACAGTTTTTCCACTTTTGGATTTTTGCCTGGCATTTTTTCTAATTGAAATCGGCTACATTAACTATGTACAATCGCGACTGGTCATTACTATATTCAACTTTTCATTATAAGTTATGTGCCCTTCGGTAGCCCAGACGACGTCAAATCTTTGGGCCAAGCCCATTTAACTCACCCAGCAAATGTCTTACTTCTAAGTCGAAGACAAACTCAATGTCTTTATCTACATGTAGAAAAACCACACCATTTGTATATAAAAAAAACACAAGGTACTTGATACAGTCCGCTGTAAAAAGGACAATTGAACACTGACCCACATCAATAAGGTGCCAAAAGATGCGCAATTGGGCCAGGCATCTCCAGCTGTTGAAAAATTGCAAATTTCCTTGGTTTCCATGGAGTAAGAGCCGTTGCTGGGCACGTGATCTTGACATCAATGATTATTCATTTGTGGCTACAGCCAAAAGTATTGGTCGGAGAGCAACGCGGTTTGCACCATTCGATTTCTCGTCAAAAACTACGTCGGATTAGCCTCTTACCAGCAGCATTGGAACAGTTTTTCTACTTTTGGATTTTTGCCTGGTCTTTTTGCTAATTGAAATCGGCTACATTAACTATGTACAATCGCGACTGGTCATTACTATATTCAACTTTTCATTATAAGTTATGTGCCCTTCGGTAGCCCAGACGACGTCAAATCTTTGGGCCAAGCCCATTTAACTCACCCAGCAGTTGTCTTACTTCTAAGTCGAAGACAAACTCAATGTCTTTATCTACATGTAGAAAAACCACACCATTTGTATATAAAAAAAACACAAGGTACTTGATACAGTCCGCTGTAAAAAGTACAATTGAACACTGACCCACATCAATAAGGTGCCAAAAGATGCGCAATTGGGCCAGGCATCTCCAGCTGTTGAAAAATTGCAAATTTCCTTGGTTT
>NW_027018511.1:0-19404 GCF_032854445.1 Liolophura sinensis
GGCTTGGCCCAAAGATTTGACATCTTCTGGGCTACCGAAGGGCACATAACTTATAATCAAAAGTTGAATATAGTAATGACCAGTCGCGATTGTACATAGTACATGTAGCCGATTTCAATTAGCAAAAGGACCAGGCAAAAATCCAAAAGTGGAAAAAATGTTCCAATGCTGCTGATAAGAGGCTAATCTGACGTATTTTGTGACGAGAAATCGAATGGTGCAAACCGCGTTGCTCTCCGACCAATACTTTTGGCTGTAGCCACAATTGAATCATCATTTATGTCAAAATCACGTGCCCAGCAACGGCTCTTACTCCATGGAAACCAAGGAAATTTCCAATTTTTCAACACCTGGAGATGCCTGACCCAATTGCGCATCTTTTGGCACCTTATTGATGTGGGTCAGTGTTCAATTGTACTTTTTACAGCAGACTGTATCAAGTACCTTGTGGTTTTTATATAAAAATGGTGTGGTTTTTCTACATGTAGATAAAGACATTGAGTTTATCTTCGACTTAGAAGTAAGACATTTGCTGGGTGAGTTAAATGGGCTTGGCCCAAAGATTTGACGTCTTCTGGGCTACCGAAGGGCACATAACTTATAATCAAAAGTTGAATATAGTAATGACCAGTCGCGATGGTACATAGTACATGTAGCCGATTTCAATTAGCAAAAGGACCAGGCAAAAATCCAAAAGTAAAAAAAATGCTCCAATCGTGCTGGTAAGAGGCTAATCCGACGTATTTTGTGACGAGAAATCGAATGGTGCAAACCGCGTTGCTCTCCGACCAATACTTTTGGCTGTAGCCACAATTGAATCATCATTTATGTCAAAATCACGTGCCCAGCAACGGCTCTTACTCCATGGAAACCAAGGAAATTTGCAATTTTTCAACAGCTGGAGATGCCTGACCCAATTGCGCATCTTTTGGCACCTTATTGATGTGGGTCAGTGTTCAATTGTACTTTTTACAGCAGACTGTATCAAGTACCTTGTGTTTTTTATATAAAAATGGTGTGGTTTTTCTACATGTAGATAAAGACATTGAGTTTATCTTCGACTTAGAAGTAAGACATTTGCTGGGTGAGTTAAATGGGCTTGGCCCAAAGATTTGACGTCTTCTGGGCTACCGAAGGGCACATAACTTATAATCAAAAGTTGAATATAGTAATGACCAGTCGCGATTGTACATAGTACATGTAGCCGATTTCAATTAGCAAAAGGACCAGGCAAAAATCCAAAAGTGGAAAAAATGTTCCAATGCTGCTGGTAAGAGGCTAATCCGACGTATTTTGTGACGAGAAATCGAATGGTGCAAACCGCGTTGCTCTCCGACCAATACTTTTGGCTGTAGCCACAATTGAATCATCATTTATGTCAAAATCACGTGCCCAGCAACGGCTCTTACTCCATGGAAACCAAGGAAATTTGCAATTTTTCAACACCTGGAGATGCCTGACCCAATTGCGCATCTTTTGGCACCTTATTGATGTGGGTCAGTGTTCAATTGTACTTTTTACAGCAGACTGTATCAAGTACCTTGTGATTTTTATATAAAAATGGTGTGGTTTTTCTACATGTAGATAAAGAGATTAAGTTTATCTTCGACTTAGAAGTAAGACATTTGCTGGGTGAGTTAAATGGGCTTGGCCCAAAGATTTGACATCTTCTGGGCTACCGAAGGGCACATAACTTATAATCAAAAGTTGAATATAGTAATGACCAGTCGCGATGGTACATAGTACATGTAGCCGATTTCAATTAGCAAAAGGACCAGGCAAAAATCCAAAAGTAAAAAAAATGCTCCAATCGTGCTGGTAAGAGGCTAATCCGACGTATTTTGTGACGAGAAATCGAATGGTGCAAACCGCGTTGCTCTCCGACCAATACTTTTGGCTGTAGCCACAATTGAATCATCATTTATGTCAAAATCACGTGCCCAGCAACGGCTCTTACTCCATGGAAACCAAGGAAATTTGCAATTTTTCAACACCTGGAGATGCCTGACCCAATTGCGCATCTTTTGGCACCTTATTGATGTGGGTCAGTGTCCAATTGTACTTTTTACAGCAGACTGTATCAAGTACCTTGTGTTTTTTATATAAAAATGGTGTGGTTTTTCTACATGTAGATAAAGACATTGAGTTTATCTTCGACTTAGAAGTAAGACATTTGCTGGGTGAGTTAAATGGGCTTGGCCCAAAGATTTGACATCTTCTGGGCTACCGAAGGGCACATAACTTATAATCAAAAGTTGAATATAGTAATGACCAGTCGCGATTGTACATAGTACATGTAGCCGATTTCAATTAGCAAAAGGACCAGGCAAAAATCCAAAAGTGGAAAAAATGTTCCAATGCTGCTGGTAAGAGGCTAATCCGACGTATTTTGTGACGAGAAATCGAATGGTGCAAACCGCGTTGCTCTCCGACCAATACTTTTGGCTGTAGCCACAATTGAATCATCAATTATGTCAAAATCACGTGCCCAGCAACGGCTCTTACTCCATGGAAACCAAGGAAATTTACAATTTTTCAACACCTGGAGATGCCTGACCCAATTGCGCATCTTTTGGCACCTTATTGATGTGGGTCAGTGTTCAATTGTACTTTTTACAGCAGACTGTATCAAGTACCTTGTGTTTTTTATATAAAAATGGTGTGGTTTTTCTACATGTAGATAAAGACATTGAGTTTATCTTCGACTTAAAAGTAAGACATTTGCTGGGTGAGTTAAATGGGCTTGGCCCAAAGATTTGACATCTTCTGGGCTACCGAAGGGCACATAACTTATAATCAAAAGTTGAATATAGTAATGACCAGTCGCGATTGTACATAGTACATGTAGCCGATTTCAATTAGCAAAAGGACCAGGCAAAAATCCAAAAGTGGAAAAAAATGTTCCAATGCTGCTGGTAAGAGGCTAATCCGACGTATTTTGTGACGATAAATCGAATGGTGCAAACCGCGTTGCTCTCCGACCAATACTTTTGGCTGTAGCCACAATTGAATCATCATTTATGTCAAAATCACGTGCCCAGCAACGGCTCTTACTCCATGGAAACCAAGGAAATTTCCAATTTTTCAACACCTGGAGATGCCTGACCCAATTGCGCATCTTTTGGCACCTTATTGATGTGGGTCAGTGTTCAATTGTACTTTTTACAGCAGACTGTATCAAGTACCTTGTGTTTTTTATATAAAAATGGTGTGGTTTTTCTACATGTAGATAAAGAGATTAAGTTTATCTTCGACTTAGAAGTAAGACATTTGCTGGGTGAGTTAAATGGGCTTGGCCCAAAGATTTGACATCTTCTGGGCTACCGAAGGGCACATAACTTATAATCAAAAGTTGAATATAGTAATGACCAGTCGCGATTGTACATAGTACATGTAGCCGATTTCAATTAGCAAAAGGACCAGGCAAAAATCCAAAAGTAAAAAAAATGCTCCAATCGTGCTGGTAAGAGGCTAATCCGACGTATTTTGTGACGAGAAATCGAATGGTGCAAACCGCGTTGCTCTCCGACCAATACTTTTGGCTGTAGCCACAATTGAATCATCATTTATGTCAAAATCACGTGCCCAGCAACGGCTCTTACTCCATGGAAACCAAGGAAATTTGCAATTTTTCAACAGCTGGAGATGCCTGACCCAATTGCGCATCTTTTGGCACCTTATTGATGTGGGTCAGTGTTCAATTGTACTTTTTACAGCAGACTGTATCAAGTACCTTGTGTTTTTTATATAAAAATGGTGTGGTTTTTCTACATGTAGATAAAGACATTGAGTTTATCTTCGACTTAGAAGTAAGACATTTGCTGGGTGAGTTAAATGGGCTTGGCCCAAAGATTTGACATCTTCTGGGCTACCGAAGGGCACATAACTTATAATCAAAAGTTGAATATAGTAATGACCAGTCGCGATGGTACATAGTACATGTAGCCGATTTCAATTAGCAAAAGGACCAGGCAAAAATCCAAAAGTGGAAAAAATGTTCCAATGCTGCTGGTAAGAGGCTAATCCGACGTATTTTGTGACGATAAATCGAATGGTGCAAACCGCGTTGCTCTCCGACCAATACTTTTGGCTGTAGCCACAATTGAATCATCATTTATGTCAAAATCACGTGCCCAGCAACGGCTCTTACTCCATGGAAACCAAGGAAATTTCCAATTTTTCAACACCTGGAGATGCCTGACCCAATTGCGCATCTTTTGGCACCTTATTGATGTGGGTCAGTGTTCAATTGTACTTTTTACAGCAGACTGTATCAAGTACCTTGTGGTTTTTATATAAAAATGGTGTGGTTTTTCTACATGTAGATAAAGACATTGAGTTTATCTTCGACTTAGAAGTAAGACATTTGCTGGGTGAGTTAAATGGGCTTGGCCCAAAGATTTGACGTCTTCTGGGCTACCGAAGGGCACATAACTTATAATCAAAAGTTGAATATAGTAATGACCAGTCGCGATGGTACATAGTACATGTAGCCGATTTCAATTAGCAAAAGGACCAGGCAAAAATCCAAAAGTAAAAAAAATGCTCCAATCGTGCTGGTAAGAGGCTAATCCGACGTATTTTGTGACGAGAAATCGAATGGTGCAAACCGCGTTGCTCTCCGACCAATACTTTTGGCTGTAGCCACAATTGAATCATCATTTATGTCAAAATCACGTGCCCAGCAACGGCTCTTACTCCATGGAAACCAAGGAAATTTCCAATTTTTCAACAGCTGGAGATGCCTGACCCAATTGCGCATCTTTTGGCACCTTATTGATGTGGGTCAGTGTTCAATTGTACTTTTTACAGCAGACTGTATCAAGTACCTTGTGTTTTTTATATAAAAATGGTGTGGTTTTTCTACATGTAGATAAAGACATTGAGTTTATCTTCGACTTAGAAGTAAGACATTTGCTGGGTGAGTTAAATGGGCTTGGCCCAAAGATTTGACGTCTTCTGGGCTACCGAAGGGCACATAACTTATAATCAAAAGTTGAATATAGTAATGACCAGTCGCGATTGTACATAGTACATGTAGCCGATTTCAATTAGCAAAAGGACCAGGCAAAAATCCAAAAGTGGAAAAAATGTTCCAATGCTGCTGGTAAGAGGCTAATCCGACGTATTTTGTGACGAGAAATCGAATGGTGCAAACCGCGTTGCTCTCCGACCAATACTTTTGGCTGTAGCCACAATTGAATCATCATTTATGTCAAAATCACGTGCCCAGCAACGGCTCTTACTCCATGGAAACCAAGGAAATTTACAATTTTTCAACACCTGGAGATGCCTGGCCCAATTGCGCATCTTTTGGCACCTTATTGATGTGGGTCAGTGTTCAATTGTACTTTTAACAGCAGACTGTATCAAGTACCTTGTGTTTTTTATATAAAAATGGTGTGGTTTTTCTACATGTAGATAAAGACATTGAGTTTATCTTCGACTTAGAAGTAAGACATTTGCTGGGTGAGTTAAATGGGCTTGGCCCAAAGATTTGACGTCTTCTGGGCTACCGAAGGGCACATAACTTATAATCAAAAGTTGAATATAGTAATGACCAGTCGCGATTGTACATAGTACATGTAGCCGATTTCAATTAGCAAAAGGACCAGGCAAAAATCCAAAAGTGGAAAAAATGTTCCAATGCTGCTGGTAAGAGGCTAATCCGACGTATTTTGTGACGAGAAATCGAATGGTGCAAACCGCGTTGCTCTCCGACCAATACTTTTGGCTGTAGCCACAATTGAATCATCAATTATGTCAAAATCACGTGCCCAGCAACGGCTCTTACTCCATGGAAACCAAGGAAATTTCCAATTTTTCAACAGCTGGAGATGCCTGGCCCAATTGCGCATCTTTTGGCACCTTATTGATGTGGGTCAGTGTTCAATTGTACTTTTTACAGCAGACTGTATCAAGTACCTTGTGGTTTTTATATAAAAATGGTGTGGTTTTTCTACATGTAGATAAAGAGATTAAGTTTATCTTCGACTTAGAAGTAAGACATTTGCTGGGTGAGTTAAATGGGCTTGGCCCAAAGATTTGACATCTTCTGGGCTACCGAAGGGCACATAACTTATAATCAAAAGTTGAATATAGTAATGACCAGTCGCGATGGTACATAGTACATGTAGCCGATTTCAATTAGCAAAAGGACCAGGCAAAAATCCAAAAGTAAAAAAAATGCTCCAATCGTGCTGGTAAGAGGCTAATCCGACGTATTTTGTGACGAGAAATCGAATGGTGCAAACCGCGTTGCTCTCCGACCAATACTTTTGGCTGTAGCCACAATTGAATCATCATTTATGTCAAAATCACGTGCCCAGCAACGGCTCTTACTCCATGGAAACCAAGGAAATTTGCAATTTTTCAACAGCTGGAGATGCCTGACCCAATTGCGCATCTTTTGGCACCTTATTGATGTGGGTCAGTGTTCAATTGTACTTTTTACAGCAGACTGTATCAAGTACCTTGTGTTTTTTATATAAAAATGGTGTGGTTTTTCTACATGTAGATAAAGACATTGAGTTTATCTTCGACTTAGAAGTAAGACATTTGCTGGGTGAGTTAAATGGGCTTGGCCCAAAGATTTGACATCTTCTGGGCTACCGAAGGGCACATAACTTATAATCAAAAGTTGAATATAGTAATGACCAGTCGCGATTGTACATAGTACATGTAGCCGATTTCAATGAGCAAAAGGACCAGGCAAAAATCCAAAAGTGGAAAAAATGTTCCAATGCTGCTGGTAAGAGGCTAATCCGACGTATTTTGTGACGAGAAATCGAATGGTGCAAACCGCGTTGCTCTCCGACCAATACTTTTGGCTGTAGCCACAATTGAATCATCATTTATGTCAAAATCACGTGCCCAGCAACGGCTCTTACTCCATGGAAACCAAGGAAATTTGCAATTTTTCAACACCTGGAGATGCCTGACCCAATTGCGCATCTTTTGGCACCTTATTGATGTGGGTCAGTGTTCAATTGTACTTTTTACAGCAGACTGTATCAAGTACCTTGTGTTTTTTATATAAAAATGCTGTGGTTTTTCTACATGTAGATAAAGAGATTAAGTTTATCTTCGACTTAGAAGTAAGACATTTGCTGGGTGAGTGAAATGGGCTTGGCCCAAAGATTTGACGTCTTCTGGGCTACCGAAGGGCACATAACTTATAATCAAAAGTTGAATATAGTAATGACCAGTCGCAATGGTACATAGTACATGTAGCCCATTTCAATTAGCAAAAGGACCAGGCAAAAATCCAAAAGTGGAAAAAATGCTCCAATGCTGCTGGTAAGAGGCTAATCCGACGTATTTTGTGACGAGAAATCGAATGGTGCAAACCGCGTTGCTCTCCAACCAATACTTTTGGCTGTAGCCACAATTGAATCATCAATTATGTCAAAATCACGTGCCCAGCAACGGCTCTTACTCCATGGAAACCAAGGAAATTTCCAATTTTTCAACAGCTGGAGATGCCTGACCCAATTGCGCATCTTTTTGGCACCTTATTGATGTGGGTCAGTGTTCAATTGTACTTTTTACAGCAGACTGTATCAAGTACCTTGTGTTTTTTATATAAAAATGGTGTGGTTTTTTCTACATGTAGATAAAGACATTGAGTTTATCTTCGACTTAGAAGTAAGACATTTGCTGGGTGAGTTAAATGGGCTTGGCCCAAAGATTTGACATCTTCTGGGCTACCGAAGGGCACATAACTTATAATCAAAAGTTGAATATAGTAATGACCAGTCGCGATTGTACATAGTACATGTAGCCGATTTCAATTAGCAAAAGGACCAGGCAAAAATCCAAAAGTGGAAAAAATGTTCCAATGCTGCTGGTAAGAGGCTAATCCGACGTATTTTGTGACGAGAAATCGAATGGTGCAAACCGCGTTGCTCTCCGACCAATACTTTTGGCTGTAGCCACAATTGAATCATCAATTATGTCAAAATCACGTGCCCAGCAACGGCTCTTACTACATGGAAACCAAGGAAATTTACAATTTTTCAACACCTGGAGATGCCTGACCCAATTGCGCATCTTTTGGCACCTTATTGATGTGGGTCAGTGTTCAATTGTACTTTTTACAGCAGACTGTATCAAGTACCTTGTGTTTTTTATATAAAAATGGTGTGGTTTTTCTACATGTAGATAAAGACATTGAGTTTATCTTCGACTTAGAAGTAAGACATTTGCTGGGTGAGTTAAATGGGCTTGGCCCAAAGATTTGACATCTTCTGGGCTACCGAAGGGCACATAACTTATAATCAAAAGTTGAATATAGTAATGACCAGTCGCGATTGTACATAGTACATGTAGCCGATTTCAATTAGCAAAAGGACCAGGCAAAAATCCAAAAGTGGAAAAAATGTTCCAATGCTGCTGGTAAGAGGCTAATCCGACGTATTTTGTGACGAGAAATCGAATGGTGCAAACCGCGTTGCTCTCCGACCAATACTTTTGGCTGTAGCCACAATTGAATCATCAATTATGTCAAAATCACGTGCCCAGCAACGGCTCTTACTCCATGGAAACCAAGGAAATTTACAATTTTTCAACACCTGGAGATGCCTGACCCAATTGCGCATCTTTTGGCACCTTATTGATGTGGGTCAGTGTTCAATTGTACTTTTTACAGCAGACTGTATCAAGTACCTTGTGTTTTTTATATAAAAATGGTGTGGTTTTTCTACATGTAGATAAAGACATTGAGTTTATCTTCGACTTAGAAGTAAGACATTTGCTGGGTGAGTTAAATGGGCTTGGCCCAAAGATTTGACATCTTCTGGGCTACCGAAGGGCACATAACTTATAATCAAAAGTTGAATATAGTAATGACCAGTCGCGATTGTACATAGTACATGTAGCCGATTTCAATTAGCAAAAGGACCAGGCAAAAATCCAAAAGTGGAAAAAATGTTCCAATGCTGCTGGTAAGAGGCTAATCCGACGTATTTTGTGACGATAAATCGAATGGTGCAAACCGCGTTGCTCTCCGACCAATACTTTTGGCTGTAGCCACACTTGAATCATCATTTATGTCAAAATCACGTGCCCAGCAACGGCTCTTACTCCATGGAAACCAAGGAAATTTCCAATTTTTCAACACCTGGAGATGCCTGACCCAATTGCGCATCTTTTGGCACCTTATTGATGTGGGTCAGTGTTCAATTGTACTTTTTACAGCAGACTGTATCAAGTACCTTGTGTTTTTTATATAAAAATGGTGTGGTTTTTCTACATGTAGATAAAGAGATTAAGGTTATCTTCGACTTAGAAGTAAGACATTTGCTGGGTGAGTTAAATGGGCTTGGCCCAAAGATTTGACATCTTCTGGGCTACCGAAGGGCACATAACTTATAATCAAAAGTTGAATATAGTAATGACCAGTCGCGATTGTACATAGTACATGTAGCCGATTTCAATTAGCAAAAGGACCAGGCAAAAATCCAAAAGTAAAAAAAATGCTCCAATCGTGCTGGTAAGAGGCTAATCCGACGTATTTTGTGACGAGAAATCGAATGGTGCAAACCGCGTTGCTCTCCGACCAATACTTTTGGCTGTAGCCACAATTGAATCATCATTTATGTCAAAATCACGTGCCCAGCAACGGCTCTTACTCCATGGAAACCAAGGAAATTTGCAATTTTTCAACAGCTGGAGATGCCTGACCCAATTGCGCATCTTTTGGCACCTTATTGATGTGGGTCAGTGTTCAATTGTACTTTTTACAGCAGACTGTATCAAGTACCTTGTGTTTTTTATATAAAAATGGTGTGGTTTTTCTACATGTAGATAAAGACATTGAGTTTATCTTCGACTTAGAAGTAAGACATTTGCTGGGTGAGTGAAATGGGCTTGGCCCAAAGATTTGACGTCTTCTGGGCTACCGAAGGGCACATAACTTATAATCAAAAGTTGAATATAGTAATGACCAGTCGCGATGGTACATAGTACATGTTTCCATGGATACCAATGTGACTTGGTATCCAACAGAATACAATATTTTTACCTCTTTTAATTAGATTTTTATGTACGGCTAATATGTCAAGGATGGAAGGATTTTTAAATTTATTATTCTGAATTGCCAAAAGGCAAGAGAGCGAGTCCGTGCAGATCACAGCCCTCTGGGCATGCCCAGCAGAAACATATGACAAAGCCAGAAGTATAGCTCTGGCCTCTGCAGAAAAGATTGAAGATGAGGATGGAAGACGAAGAGAAGTGACCCGCTGTTCTAAGACAGCCGCAGCCGCAACCTTCTCCCCATCCTTCGACCCGTCAGTATATATAAATCTATAATCTGGATAATTAGCCTTTATCTCAGAAAAACTTTGCTGAATTATTAGAGGATTCGTATTTCTTTTGTTATGTTTACGTAGATCAAATATCAATTTAGGTTGTGGGAGAAGCCAAGGAGGGGACTCCGGAAAAGAAACCGGAGCTATATTCTCAAGCTCGATGCCAGCTCCCACAACGTGGCCCCGAACACGAAGACCGAACGAAGGGATCTTATTAGGACATTTGTTATATTTGTCTACATATAACGGGTTGAAAACACAGTCGTAGGCAGGGTTTGTTGGGTGTGCTTTAAGCTTTGTAGTATATTGAAGGCATAGTTTTATACGCCTGAGATGTAAAGAAGGCTCATTAGCTTCGACGTATAAACTTTCTACTGGTGAAGTTCTAAATGCACCAAGGCTGAGCCTCAAACCTTGGTGATGGACGGGATCCAACATTTTAAGATAGGATTTCCTTGCAGAACCATAAATGATGGACCCATAGTCCAATTTAGACCTCACCAGAGAACGATATAAATTAAGTAAAACTGATCGGTCAGCACCCCAATCGGTGCTAGACACGACCTTAATTATATCGAGAGCCTTTGTACATTTAGCTTTAAGCATTTTTATATGAGGTATAAAGGATAGTTTTTTATCAAATATAACCCCTAAAAATTTATTTTCCCCAACAATCTTCACTGGTTCTCCACAAAATTTAAGCTCAGGGTCTAGATGAAGTTTCCGTTTATTACAGAAATGCATACCGACGGTTTTAGATGTAGAAAATCTAAAACCGTTGGCAACTGCCCATTTCTCAATCTTGTTGAGACAAAGCTGCAGTTGCCGCTCGATGTTATTCATATTTTTAGCACGGTAGCATATCAGGAAATCATCTACGTATAAAGAACCCTCAGTGCCAGATGTCAACGTTTTAGCTAAACTATTAATTTTTATGCTGAACAGTGTTGGCGAAAGAATACTGCCCTGGGGAACACCCATCTCCTGCTCATGCGAATCAGAAAGAGTGGACCCCACCCGTACCTTAAACTGACGATCAGATAGAAATTCGGATATAAATGATGGTAAGCGGCCTTTAAGACCCATATCAGAAAGGTCCTTTAAAATACCATATTTCCATGTGGTGTCGTAGGCCTTTTCAAGGTCAAAAAATATCGACACCACATGTTCATTATTAATAAAACCGTCACGAATAAAAGTTTCGAAACGGACAAGGTGATCTAAAGTAGATCGACCTTGACGAAAACCACATTGTATATTAGATAGTAGCTTGTTGGTTTCAAGAAACCAAACAAGCCTATCATTTACCATCCGTTCCATAGTCTTACAGACGCAGCTGGTAAGAGCTATGGGACGGTAATTATTTGGATCAGTATGATCCTTACCCGGTTTAGGGACCGGGATAATACACGCCTCCCTCCAAGTCGGCGGAAAATTACCAGTTTGCCAAATGTCATTAAGTAAATCTAAGAGAGTCTCAAGTGGCTCAGATGGTAAATGATTCAGAAGCTTATAATATATATTATCAGGGCCACACGCAGTATCGTGTGCCTTTTTAAGAGAAGTTTTAAGTTCCTCAATTGAAAAACGTCGATTATAATCTTTTAAATTCTTAGAAGAAAAAGGCAATTTAATTTTCTCCTTATGTATTTTAATACGTCGAAACTCAGAAGTGTAATTCTCAGAAGAAGATTTCTGAGATATTGTTTCAGCTAGTTTATTCGCTATTTCAGATGGCGATGTTAATAGGGTATCGCCATCTTTTAAATGCTGAATTTTGGCTTTGTTGTTTTTGCCCTTAAGCTTCTGAACCATGTTCCAGACCTTACGCATGGGTGTTTTTGACGTAATGCCTGAAACAAAGTTCCGCCAACAAGAACGTCTCTTAGATTTAATTAATCGGCGAGCCTTAGCTCCAAATATACGGACCTGGTTTAAATTATTATTATCAGGACAATGATTAAATCTGCGCTCGGCCTTTTTGCGATCCTTTATGGCTTTGCGACAGTCATCGTCGTACCAGGGTTTACTTTTGGATTTTGGATTTGTCGAGGTCTTAGGTATAGTTCTATCGGCAGCTCGTGATACAAGCTCGTTAAATTTTAACACAGGATCATCTGCTGCTTTGAGGATCTCTGGAGAGATATCAGCCTCACAGAACATCTCAAATGCGACCCAATCTGCTTTATCGAATTTCCACCTAGCTACACGTTCTAAAGAATTAGAAGTGATATGTTCTAGGATTATAGGAAAATGGTCACTACCACAAAGATCGTCATGCACCCTCCAAGAAAAATCAAGGAAAAGTGATGGATCTGTAATAGTGAGATCGATAGCAGAATAAGCGCCATTACCTGGATGTAAATAGGTATTAGAACCATCATTGAAATAACACAGTCCTTCGTTAGATAAGAAGTTTTCTACTATCTTGCCCTTATCATTTATGTTGTTACTGCCCCATAGGGGGTTATGGGAATTAAAATCTCCCATAAGTATAAAAGGTGTTGGCAACTGTTGTTTTAAATTATGTAACTGTAAAGCTGACAAAGAAATGTTCGGGGGAATATACACTGAACATAATGTGATTGTTTCACATAGTGAAACACGAACGGCCACAGCCTGAAGCTCTGTATCCAGAGCAACAGGGCTGTGAATAACATTGTTATTGACGAAGATAGAGGAGCCGCCTGCAGCTCGATCTTCTTCATTCGAGTACGTACTGTATAATGAGTAATTTTTAAGAATTATTTTGTCTTTGTCAGATGTCTTCAGGTGAGTTTCCTGAAGACACAGGGCAATAGGATTTAATGATTGAACAAGCTGTGTTATTTCAATAAAATTGACCTTAAGGCCTCGACAATTCCACTGTATAATTTTGTCATATATCGCCATTATGGAGGGAGACGTATAGGAGATTTTGCTTTATGTTTTGACCGAGGACGACCCTTTCGTGGAGATCGGCTGGAAGATCTCCCTGATGCGGGTGATGTATCCATCACCTCCGCATCTGAAGTTGAAGGACCAACGTCTTCCAACGAACCAAACTTATTAAAAGTTTGTATAGGATCCCTAGTGGCCTTAGAGGGACGCTCTGTGGGGCCACCAGGTTTATTAGTTATTTTATTATTATTTTTGTGATTGATTTTTGGACTTATTTTTGTCATTTTTAGGGCAATTGGGCTCAGCTGGTTTACCAGGGTGTTCTATACTATTTACTGTTTTTATTTGTTCTTTTGAAGGAGTTTGAGTTGAGGAAGAACTAAATGAAGGTTGAGATGGAAGTTGCACAGAAACAATAACTAGGTTTGTCGTTTCCAATGGCCAAGTCCAAGAGGTTTGAGTAGCAACAGTTGCTACTCGCTTGACCACATTGGCAAACGAAGTCGGTAGAGAAGTATTAGAAAGTGAGGCTAATTTCCGGGCGTCCTGATAGGAGATATTGTTTTTAATTTTCAAGTTGATAATTTGCTTTTCCTTAACGAAAAGCGGACAGTCCCTTGAGGAGGCCATGTGATCTCCACTGCAGTTGCAACACTTAACTGTGTTGCTGCAGTCGAAACCATCATGACCGTCACTGCCGCATCTGAAGCAAATGAGTTTGTTCTTGCATTGTCCCTTGCCATGACCAAATCGTTGGCAATTAAAACAACGTGTAGGATTGGGGATATATAAATCCACATTAACCCTATACGGGCCAACGTAGATATGAGATGGAAGGGAGGTAGTGTTTAAAGGTAAGCAGGTATGTATTAAGTTTAAAGAGGTTACCAGATTTCTTCGTAACGAAGCGTTTCACTCTGGT
This sequence comes from Liolophura sinensis, assembly GCF_032854445.1. Taxonomy (NCBI): domain Eukaryota; kingdom Metazoa; phylum Mollusca; class Polyplacophora; order Chitonida; family Chitonidae; genus Liolophura; species Liolophura sinensis. Next base: position 14,113 of record NW_027018511.1, read on the forward strand.
AACACCCCGTGAAATTAGTTCTTGGCAGATTTCTTCCTCAGTCAGGTCAGCTATATCACCATCCCTGTCACGAATGATTCCCTGACAGCTGTTCAGGGAATGGTGAGGGGATGTGAAAACAGATATGTCAGATATTTTATTTAATTTAAGTAAATTTTTTGACTGTTGTTGCCGGAAACATTCAATGAGAATGTCTCCGGATCTAAGTTTTTTAACGTTTTTTAAAGTTCCAGCTGTGCCCTGGAGAGCCCTCTGCAAAAGAAACGGGTGAATTTTTGAAGCCGGCTTTTGTTCACTCTTAGTTGAGAGAACAATGAAAGCCGGCCAACTGCTCTGTTCGTTATCCAGTGAGTCAGACAACTTCCTCTTTTTATCAGCACTTAAAGACAAAGTCGGCTGAGAGGAAGATTTATTAGATATATTCGAAATATTTGAAGTAGGTTTTAATGTAGACATGACATATAGATATAAATTTCACCCCATATGTTCCCCACCCACCACGGAGTGCCAACAAGGGCGATGCCTGAACCTGGGAATACCCAGCAGGAAAGACACCAAGGATTCCATATGAGGTATACTCGAACAGATTGATTTATACCAAAGGTTAAATTCAATCTACTCGATTGACCCATGAGCCACCGCCTCAAAACGTAGTCCCGCAAACGATATTTCAGAAATAACATTTGTTCGCTAAATGATGTGCTGTTATTGAAGCAATTGGGACCACGCAGAGGCAAGACATGACCAAGCCGATTGATCGGACCGGGCCCATCCGACCTCCCGTCTCTCCCCAAGTAAGGGCCAAAGTGGCGTGTTGGGCTTGACGATCTCGCAAGATCAACACACCCTCAGCCACCAGGATCCCGTCCTCGTAGATTACGGGTCGCAACCCACGGCAAACAGGTCGCTCCCCGGTTGCCTCTCACACAACCGAGAAGATGTGAGCCTATTATATTCACCGGGCTCACACAGGAGAGCTCTAGTTTAGTCGACTTTTACGACAAGCTTGCCTAGAGGGCTGAGGTCCTATTCTTATCACCCCGGAAACCCCACGGGGGAACTGTTCTTTTAAATTGTGTAACTGAAAAGCTGACAAAGAGGTGTTTGGAGGTATATACACCGAACATAATGTGACTGTTTCATATAATGAAACACGAACGGCCACAGCTTGAAGCTCTGTATCCAGAGCTATAGGGCTGTGGATAATATTGTTATTTATGAAGATCGAGGAGCCGCCTGCAGCTCACTCTTCTTCAATACAATATGTGCTATAAAGGGAATAATTTTTAAGAGTTATTTTATCTTTGTCCGATGTCTTCAGGTGAGTTTCCTGAAGACACAGGGCAACTGGATTGAAAGATTGAACTAGCTGTGTTATTTCAATAAAATTTGCCTTAAGGCCTCGACAATTCCACTGTATAATTTTATCTAAGGAAGACATTATGGAGGTAGGCGTATAGGAGATTTATGCTTGGACCGAGGTCGACCCTTCCTTGGAGATCGGCTGCAAGATCTCCCTGGTGCGGGTGATGTATCCATCACCTCCGCGTCTGATGTTGAAGGATCGACATCCTCCAACGATCCAAACCTATTAAAAGTTTGGATAGGGTCCCTGGTGGCCTTGGAAGAACGTTCCACAGGACCACTAGGTTTATTATTATTATTCATATTATTAGTTGCTTTGCTTGGCTTTTTGTCTGGGAATTTATTAGGTTCAGCTGTTTTACGTTGTTCTATATTTTTGGGAGTTTCGGAACTTGTTGATATAGTTTGTGTAGAACAAGAACTATATTTAGGCTGGGCTGCAGGTTTAACAGAAGTTTGAGCGGATATGGTTTGGGGCTGATCGTTTCCAATTGGCCAAGTGAATGATGTCTGAGTAGCAACAGATGTTGTAACTCGCTTGACCACATTTGAAAACAAAGCCTGTGATGTATTGCACACTAATTTGCGTGCTTCCTGGTACGGGATGTTATTTTTAACTTTTAAAGTAACTACCTGTTTTTCTTTTAGGAATAATGGACAGTCTTTAGAGGAGGCCATATGATCCCCACTGCAATTACAGCATTTAAATGTGTCACTGCAGTCGAAACCCTCATGACCTTCCTTCCCGCATCGGAAACAAATCAATTTATTTATACATTGGCCCTTGCCGTGACCAAATTTTTGGCACGTAAAACACCTTGTCGGGTTGGGAATGTACAGGTCAACCCTCAGACTTTAATTCAGCACAAATTTGTTCTTCAGACAGGTCAATCAGATCCCGATCCTTGTCCGGTATGATGCCCTTGCAACTATTTAGGGATTTATGTGGCGATGCAAAAACAGGCACGTCCAAAACGGAATTCAATGATAATAAATTGAATGCCTGCTGTTTTCGGAAACATTCAATAAGGATATCGCCAGATCTTAATTTTTTAACATTTTTAACTTTACCAGCTGAACCTTCTATTGTTTTTTTAAGAGCGAATGGATCAAGTTTAGACGCAGGACGTTGGTCGTTTTTCGTTGATAAAACAATGAAAGCCGGCCAACTGTCCGCTCCATTGCCTATTTCCAGAAATTCCTCATTTTTACGTTTTTTTGCGATGTTTACTGGAGCATTTGAAATAGTTTGTGAGGAAGACATAATTGATATAGTAAGAATTCACCTTACGTGTCCCCCACCCGCCACGGAGTGCCAACAAGGGCGAATCTACCTCTGCGGATGTCCAGCAGAAATTAGAAACAGGGAATCCACGCACAGTATACTCGAACAAATTGAGTTATACCGACAAGGTTAAACTCAATCTACTCGATTGACCCATTAGCCACCGCCTTCTACATCGATCCCAGAGAAGAGCATTTGGGGAAATACCAATTTCACATCACCGTAAGTGAAAGAAATGACCAACGAGATCATCTGTAGGGCTTGACGTGACCAGCCGATTGATCGGACCGGGCCCATCCGACCTCCCGTCTCTCTCCAAGTAAGGGCCAAAGTGGCGTGTTTGGCGTGAGGATCTCGCAGGACCAACCCACCCTCAGCCACCAGGATCCCGTCCTCGTAGATTACGGGTCGCAACCCACGGCAAACAGGTCGCTCCCCGGTTGCCTCTCACACAACCGAGAAGATGTGAGCCTATTATATTCACCGGGCTCACACAGGAGAGCTCTAGGTTAGTCGACTTTTACGACAAGCTTGCCTAGAGGGCTGAGGTCCTATTCTTATCACCCCGGAAACCCCACGGGGTCCGGGACATCAAACCTCGAATAGTGTCATCGGGCACCTCGATCGGACATCGAGATCTAACCAGGAGCCTTTGCTCCTCCACATCATATATTGTACAATCTACCCCTTTGAATGAGAAGCCGCTAGTCAACAACTGTTCCTTCACAGTTTGCGTAGCCACTGTAACATTCCAGACATCTCTAGAAACATTGATTAGTCCCTTTAAGACATTAGGCCCACTCCCCACTAACTCCTTTAGCCGATTGTATACTTCAACCGGTTGTACACCTCCCTGTATTACAAGCTTAAGGCTTAAGGGCCTATTTACTCGCCCTGCCCACAACATTGTGGGCCAGGGCGAGAACTACTACCCTAAAGAGAGGACCACAACTATGCGTTTGGAACAGTGTGGATGCTGAGCGCAAAATAGATACGATATTACAAAGTGGAAATGCACTAAACTATGTACCGGCTATTTACAGAGAGGCTAGTGAATACGTCCTGCCCCTAAGAGCGACAGAACGTAATGTAGCACCACCTTCAGACTGGGTGACCACTAAACAAAAGCTGAGAGCACAAAGGCTAGTTGCACGGCCAGCCAGGGACTAACTCTATTTACAACCTCCCTCACCCACTAGCCAAGAGAACAACTAAACTTCGTGCAAGGATGCACGAACCTATAACAAGCAGCTTAAAAGGCTTTTCTTTGTCTGCTACGCTAGCCCGGGATTGAATAAACCTCGACCGGGCAGGCTGACCTCGTTCACTGTCCTATGCCTTAACCCGTATAGTCGCTGTAACACAGGACACACGACAACTGGTGTCTGAGCCAAGCCACGCAGGCCGGCCAAACAGCCACACGAATCGAAGACAAAAATGTCCATAAACTGGTCAAAAATAAGAAATTTTACAACGAAAAGTATACGAGACTAATCCTCGCAACTCGGTGCAACTGTTGATTGCAAAAGCAACGATAAATTCGCTAAATTTCAGCTGAAATTTAACTGAGACAGACTGAGCGATCAAACAACACGTCCGACCTCCCTCCAGTCACTGTCCGATTGCCTTGGACTTAGAAGTAAAACAATTGCTGGGTCAGTTGGATAGGTTTGGCCTAAAGTTTCGACATTATGTGGACTACCGAACGGCACATGATCAATAGACAGAAGTTTAAAATAGTAATGACCAGTCGCGATGGTACATAGTAAATGTAGCCGATTTCAATTAGCAAAAGGACCAGGCAAAAATCCAAAAGTGGAAAAAATGTTCCAATGCTGCTGGTAAGAGGCTAATCCGACGTATTTTGGGACGAGAAATCGAATGGTGCAAACCGCGTTGCTCTCCAACCAATACTTTTGGCTGTAGCCACAATTGAATGATCAATTATGTCAAAATCACGTGCCCAGCAACGGCTCTTACTCCATGGAAACCAAGGAAATTTCCAATTTTTCAACAGCTGGAGATGCCTGACCCAATTGCGCATCTTTTGACACCTTATTGATGTGGGTCAGTGTTCAATTGTACTTTTTACAGCAGACTGTATCAAGTACCTTGTGTTTTTTATATAAAAATGGTGTGGTTTTTCTACATGTAGATAAAGACATTGAGTTTATCTTCGACTTAGAAGTAAGACATTTGCTGGGTGAGTTAAATGGGCTTGGCCCAAAGATTTGACGTCTTCTGGGCTACCGAAGGGCACGTAACTTATAATCAAAAGTTGAATATAGTAATGACCAGTCGCGATGGTACATAGTACATGTAGCCGATTTCAATTAGCAAAAGGACCAGGCAAAAATCCAAAAGTGGAAAAAATGTTCCAATGCTGCTGGTAAGAGGCCAATCCGACGTATTTTGTGACGAGAAATCGAATGGTGCAAACCGCGTTGCTCTCCGACCAATACTTTTGGCTGTAGCCACAATTGAATCATCATTTATGTCAAAATCACGTGCCCAGCAACGGCTCTTACTCCATGGAAACCAAGGAAATTTGCAATTTTTCAACAGCTGGAGATGCCTGACCCAATTGCGCATCTTTTGGCACCTTATTGATGTGGGTCAGTGTTCAATTGTACTTTTTACAG
>NW_027018512.1:0-19395 GCF_032854445.1 Liolophura sinensis
TGGCCCAAAGATTTGACGTCCTTCTGGGCTACCGAAGGGCACATAACTTATAATCAAAAGTTGACTATAGTAATGACCAGTCGCGATATTACATAGTAAATGTAGCCGAATTGAATTAGCAAAAAGCCCAGGCAAAAATCCCAAAGTGGAAAAACTGTTCCAATGCTGCTGGTAAGAGGCTAATCCGCCGTATTTTGTGACGAGAAATCGAATGGTGCAAACCGCGTTGCTCTCTGACCAATACTTTTGCTGTAGCGACAATTGAATGAGCATTTATGTGAAAATCACGTGCCCAGCAACGGCTCTTACTCCATGGAAACCAAGGAAATTTGCAATTTTTCAACAGCTGGAGATGCCTGGCCCAATTGCGCATCTTTTGGCACCTATTGATGTGGGTCAGTGTTTAATTGTACTTTTTACAGTAGACTGTATCAAGTACCTTGTGTTTTTTATATACAAATGGTGTGGTGGTTTTTCAACATGTAGATAAAGACATTGAGTTGTCTTCGACTTAGAAATAAGACAATTGCTGGATGAGTTAAATGGGCTTGGCCAAAGATTTAACGTCTTCTGGGCTACCGAAGGGCACAAAACCTTATAATCAAAAGTTGAATATAGTGAATGACCAGTCGCGATATTACATAGTAAATGTAGCCGAATTGAATTAGCAAAAGCCCAGGCAAAAATCCCAAAGTGGAAAAAACTGTTCCAATGCTGCTGGTAAGAGGCTAATCCGACGTATTTTGTGACGAGAAATCGAATGTGCAAACCGCGTTGCTCTCCGACCAACACTTATGGCTGTAGCTACAATTGAATGAGCATTTATGTGAAAATCACGTGGCCTAACAACGGCTTCTTACTCCATGGAAACCAAGGAAATTTGCAATTTTTCAACAGCTGGAGATGCCTGGCCCAATTGCGCATCTTTTGGCACCTTATTGATGTGGGGTCAGTGTTTAATTGTACTTTTTACAGCAGACTGTATCAAGTACCTTGTGTTTTTTATATACAAATGGTGTGGTTTTTCAACATGTAGATAAAGACATTGAGTTTGTCTTCGACTTAGAAATAAGACAATTGCTGGATGAGTTAAATGGGCTTGGCCCAAAGATTTGACGTCTTCTGGGCTACCGAAGGGCACATAACTTATAATCAAAAGTTGAATATAGTAATTACCAGTCGCGATATTACATAGTAAATGTAGCCGAATTGAATTAGGAAAAAGCCCAGGCAAAAATCCAAAAGTGGAAAAACTGTTCCAATGCTGCTGGTAAGAGGCTAATCCGACGTATTTTGTGACGAGAAATCGAATGGTGCAAACCGCGTTGCTCTCCGACCAACACTTATGCTGTAGCTACATTGAATGAGCATTTATGTGAAAATCACGTGCCTAACAACGGCTCTTACTCCATGGAAACCAAGGAAATTTGCAATTTTTCAACGCTGGAGATGCCTGGCCCAATTGCGCATCTTTTGGCACCTTATTGATGTGGGTCAGTGTTCAATTGTACTTTTTACAGCAGACTGTATCAAGTACCTTGTGTTTTTTATATACAAATGGTGTGTTTTTCAACATGTAGATAAAGACATTGAGTTTGTCTTCGACTTAGAAATAAGACAATTGCTGGATGAGTTAAATGGGCTTGGCCCAAAGATTTGACGTCTTCTGGGCTACCGAAGGGCACATAACTTATAATCAAAAGTTGAATATAGTAATGGACCAGTCGCGATATTACATAGTAAATGTAGCCGAATTGAATTAGCAAAAGCCCAGGCAAAAATCCAAAAGTGGAAAAACTGTTCCAATGCTGCTGGTAAGAGGCTAATCCGACGTATTTTGTGACGAGAAATCGAATGGTGCAAACCGCGTTGCTCTCCGACCAACACTTATGGCTGTAGCTACAATTGAATGAGCATTTATGTGAAATCACGTGCCTAACAAAAGCTCTTACTCCATAGAAACCAAGGAAATTTGCAATTTTTCAACAGCTGGAGATGCCTGGCCCAATTGCGCATCTTTTGGCACCTTATTGATGTGGGTCAGTGTTTAATTGTACTTTTTACAGCAGACTGTATCAAGTACCTTGTGTTTTTTATATACAAATGGTGTGGTTTTTCAACATGTAGATAAAGACATTGAGTTTGTCTCCGACTTAGAAGTAAGACAATTGCTGGATGAGTTTAAATGGGCTTGGCCCTAAGATTTGACGTCTTCTGGGCTACCGAAGGGCACATAACTTATAATCAAAAGTTGACTATAGTAATGACCAGTCGCCGATATTACATAGTAAATGTAGCCGAATTTAATTAGCAAAAAGCCCAGGCAAAATCCAAAAGTGGAAAAACTGTTCCAATGCTGCTTGGTAAGAGGCTAATCCGCCGTATTTGTGACGAGAATCGAATGGTGCAAACCGCGTTGCTCTCTGACCAATACTTTTGGCTGTACGACAATTGAATGAGCATTTATGTGAAAATCACGTGCCCAGCAACGGCTCTTACTCCATGGAAACCAAGGAAATTTGCAATTTTTCAACAGCTGGAGATGCCTGGCCCAATTGCGCATCTTTTGGCACCTTATTGATGTGGGTCAGTGTTTAATTGTACTTTTTACAGCAGACTGTATCAAGTACCTTGTGTTTTTTATATACAAATGGTGTGGTTTTTCAACATGTAGATAAAGACATTGAGTTTGTCTTCGACTTAGAAGTAAGACAATTGCTCGATGAGTTAAATGGGCTTGGCCCAAAGATTTGACGTCTTCTGGGCTACCGAAGGGCACATAACTTATAATCAAAAGTTGATTATAGTAATGACCAGTCGCGATATTACATAGTAAATGTAGCCGAATTGAATTAGCAAAAAGCCCAGACAAAAATCCCAAAGTGGAAAAAACTGTTCCAATGCTGCTGGTAAGAGGCTAATCCGACGTATTTTTGTGACGAGAAATCGAATGGTGCAAACCGCGTTGCTCTCCGACAAATACTTTTGGCTGTAGCGACAATTGAATGAGCATTTATGTGAAAATCACGTGCCTAACAACGGCTCTTACCACATGGAAACCAAGGAAATTTGCAATTTTTCAACAGCTGCAGATGCCTGGCCCAATTGCGCATCTTTTGGCACCTTATTGATGTGGGTCAGTGTTTAATTGTACTTTTTACAGCAGACTGTATCAAGTACCTTGTGTTTTTTATATACAAATGGTGTGGTTTTTCAACATGTAGATAAAGACATTGAGTTTGTCTTCGACTTAGAAGTAAGACAATTGCTGGATGAGTAAATGGGCTTGGCCCAAAGATTTAACGTCTTCTGGGCTACCGAAGGGCACAAAACTTATAATCAAAAGTTGAATATAGTAATGACCAGTCGCGATATTACATAGTAATGTAGCCGAATTGAATTAGCAAAAAGCCCAGGCAAAAAATCCAAAGTGGGAAAAACTGTTCCAATGCTGCTGGTAAGAGGCTAATCCGACGTATTTTGTGACGAGAAATCGAATGGTGCAAACCGCGTTGCTCTCCGACCAACACTTATGGCTGTAGCTACAATTGAATGAGCATTTATGTGAAAATCACGTGCCTAACAACGGCTCTTACTCCATGGAAACCAAGGAAAGTTGCAATTTTTCAACAGCTGGAGATGCCTGGCCCAATTGCGCATCTTTTTGGCACCTTATTGATGTGGGGTCAGTGTTTAATTGTACTTTTTACAGCAGACTGTATAAAGTACCTTGTGTTTTTTATATACAAATGTGTGGTTTTTCAACATGTAGATAAAGACATTGAGTTTGTCTTCGACTTAGAAATAAGACAATTGCTGGATGAGTTAAATGGGCTTGGCCCAAGATTTGACGTCCTTCTGGGCTACCGAAGGGCACATAACTTATAATTAAAAGTTGAATATAGTAATTACCAGTCGCGATATTACATAGTAAATGTAGCCGAATTGAATTAGCAAAAAGCCCAGGCAAAAATCCAAAAGTGGAAAAACTGTTCCAATGCTGCTGGTAAGAGGCTAATCCGACGTATTTTTGTGACGAGAAATCGAATGGTGCAAACCGCGTTGCTCTCCCGACCAACACTTATGGCTGTAGCTACAATTGAATGAGCATTTATGTGAAAATCACGTGCCTAACAACGGCTCTTACTCCATGGAAACCAAGGAAATTTGCAATTTTTCAACAGCTGGAGATGCCTGGCCCAATTGCGCATCTTTTGGCACCTTATTGATGTGGGTCAGTGTTCAATTGTACTTTTTACAGCAGACTGTATCAAGTACCTGGTGTTTTTTTATATACAAATGGTATGGTTTTTCAACATGTAGATAAAGACATTGAGTTTGTCTTCGACTTAGAAATAAGACAATTGCTGGATGAGTTAAATGGGCTTGTCCCAAAGATTTGACGTCTTCTGGGCTACCGAAGGGCACATAACTTATAATCAAAAGTTGAATATAGTAATGACCAGTCGCGATATTACATAGTAAATGTAGCCGAATTGAATTAGCAAAAAGCCCAGGCAAAAATCCAAAAGTGGAAAAACTGTTCCAATGCTGCTGGTAAGAGGCTAATCCGACGTATTTTGTGACGAGAAATCGAATGGTGCAAACCGCGTTGCTCTCCGACCAACACTTATGGCTGTAGCTACAATTGAATGAGCATTTATGTGAAAATCACGTGCCTAACAAAGGCTCTTACTCCATGGAAACCAAGGAAATTTGCAATTTTTTCAACAGCTGGAGATGCCTGGCCCAATTGCGCATCTTTTGGCACCTTATTGATGTGGGTCAGTGTTTAATTGTACTTTTTACAGCAGACTGTATCAAGTACCTTGTGTTTTTTATATACAAATGGTGTGGTTTTTTCAACATGTAGATAAAGACATTGAGTTTGTCTCCGACTTAGAAGTAAGACAATTGCTGGATGAGTTAAATGGGCTTGGCCCAAAGATTTGACGTCTTCTGGGCTACCGAAGGGCACATAACTTATAATCAAAAGTTGACTATAGTAATGACCAGTCGCGATATTACATAGTAAATGTAGCCGAATTTAATTAGCAAAAAGCCCAGGCAAAAATCCAAAAGTGGAAAAACTGTTCCAATGCTGCTGGTAAGAGGCTAATTCGCCGTATTTTGTGTCGAGAATCGAATGGTGCAAACCGCGTTGCTCTCTGACCAATACTTTTGGCTGTAGCGACAATTGAATGAGCATTTATGTGAAAATCACGTGCCCAGCAACGGCTCTTACTCCATGGAAACCAAGGAAATTTGCAATCTTTTAACAGCTGGAGATGCCTGGCCCAATTGCGCATCTTTTGGCACCTTATTGATGTGGGTCAGTGTTCAATTGTACTTTTTACAGCAGACTGTATCAAGTACCTTGTTGTTTTTATATACAAATGGTGTGGTTTTTCAACATGTAGATAAAGACATTGAGTTTGTCTTCGACTTAGAAGTAAGACAATTGCTGGATGAGTTAAATGGGCTTGGCCCAAAGATTTGACGTCTTCTGGGCTACCGAAGGGCACATAACTTATAATCAAAAGTTGACTATAGTAATGACCAGTCGCGATATTACATAGTAAATGTAGCCGAATTGAATTAGCAAAAAGCCCAGGCAAAAATCCCAAAGTGGAAAAACTGTTCCAATGCTGCTGGTAAGAGGCTAATCCGCCGTATTTTGTGACGAGAAATCGAATGGTGCAAACCGCGTTGCTCTCTGACCAATACTTTTGGCTGTAGCGACAATTGAATGAGCATTTATGTGAAAATCACGTGCCCAGCAACGGCTCTTACTCCATGGAAACCAAGGAAATTTGCAATTTTTCAACAGCTGGAGATGCCTGGCCCAATTGCGCATCTTTTGGCACCTTATTGATGTGGGTCAGTGTTTAATTGTACTTTTTACAGTAGACTGTATCAAGTACCTTGTGTTTTTTATATACAAATGGTGTGGTTTTTCAACATGTAGATAAAGACATTGAGTTTGTCTTCGACTTAGAAATAAGACAATTGCTGGATGAGTTAAATGGGCTTGGCCCAAAGATTTAACGTCTTCTGGGCTACCGAAGGGCACAAAACTTATAATCAAAAGTTGAATATAGTAATGACCAGTCGCGATATTACATAGTAAATGTAGCCGAATTGAATTAGCAAAAAGCCCAGGCAAAAATCCCAAAGTGGAAAAACTGTTCCAATGCTGCTGGTAAGAGGCTAATCCGACGTATTTTGTGACGAGAAATCGAATGGTGCAAACCGCGTTGCTCTCCGACCAACACTTATGGCTGTAGCTACAATTGAATGAGCATTTATGTGAAAATCACGTGCCTAACAACGGCTCTTACTCCATGGAAACCAAGGAAATTTGCAATTTTTCAACAGCTGGAGATGCCTGGCCCAATGCGCATCTTTTGGCACCTTATTGATGTGGTCAGTTGTTTAATTGTACTTTTTACAGCAGACTGTATCAAGTACCTTGTGTTTTTTATATAACAAATGGTGTGGTTTTTCAACATGTAGATAAAGACATTGAGTTTGGTCTTCGACTTAGAAATAAGACAATTGCTGGATGAGTTAAATGGGCTTGGCCCAAAGATTTGACGTCTTCTGGGCTACCGAAGGGCACATAACTTATAATCAAAAGTTGATATAGTAATTACCAGTCGCGATATTACATAGTAAATGTAGGCCGAATTGAATTAGGAAAAAGCCCAGGCAAAAATCCAAAAGTGGAAAAACTGTTCCAATGCTGCTGGTAAGAGGCTAATCCGACGTATTTTGTGACGAGAAATCGAATGGTGCAAACCGCGTTGCTCTCCGACCAACACTTATGGCTTGTAGCTACAATTGAATGAGCATTTATGTGAAAATCACGTGCTAACAACGGCTCTTACTCCATGGAAACCAAGGAAATTTGCAATTTTTCAACAGCTGGAGATGCCTGGCCCAATTGCGCATCTTTTGGCACCTTATTGATGTGGGTCAGTGTTCAATTGTACTTTTTACAGCAGACTGTATCAAGTACCTTGTGTTTTTTATATACAAATGTGTGGTTTTTCAACATGTAGATAAAGACATTGAGTTTGTCTTCGACTTAGAAATTAAGACAATTGCTGGATGAGTTAAATGGGCTTGGCCCAAAGATTTGACGTCTTCTGGGCTACCGAAGGGCACATAACTTATAATCAAAAGTTGAATATAGTAATGACCAGTCGCGATATTACATAGTAAATGTAGCCGAATTGAATTAGCAAAAAGCCCAGGCAAAAATCCAAAAGTGGAAAAACTGTTCCAATGCTGCTGGGTAAGAGGCTAATCCGACGTATTTTGTGACGAGAAATCGAATGGTGCAAACCGCGTTGCTCTCCGACCAACACTTATGGCTGTAGCTACAATTGAATGAGCATTTATGTGAAAATCACGTGCCTAACAAAGCTCTTACTCCATAGAAACCAAGGAAATTTGCAATTTTTCAACAGCTGGAGATGCCTGGCCCAATTGCGCATCTTTTGGCACCTATTGATGTGGGTCAGTGTTTTAATTGTACTTTTTACAGCAGACTGTATCAAGTACCTTGTGTTTTTTATATACAAATGGTGTGGTTTTTCAACATGTAGATAAAGACATTGAGTTTGTCTCCGACTTAGAAGTAAGACAATTGCTGGATGAGTTAAATGGGCTTGGCCCTAAGATTTGACGTCTTCTGGGCTACCGAAGGGCACATAACTTATAATCAAAAGTTGACTATAGTAATGACCAGTCGCGATATTACATAGTAAATGTAGCCGAATTTAATTAGCAAAAGCCCAGGCAAAAATCCAAAAGTGGAAAAAACTGTTCCAATGCTGCTGGTAAGAGGGCTAATCCGCCGTATTTTGTGACGAGAATCGAATGGTGCAAACCGCGTTGCTCTCTGACCAATACTTTTGGCTGTAGCGACAATGAATGAGCATTTATGTGAAAATCACGTTGCCCAGCAACGGCTCTTACTCAATGGAAACCAAGGAAATTTGCAATTTTTTCAACAGCTGGAGATGCTGGCCCATTGCGCATCTTTTGGCACCTTCATTGATGTGGGTCAGTGTTTAATTGTACTTTTTACAGCAGACTGTATCAAGTACCTTGTGTTTTTTATATACAAATGTGTGGTTTTTCAACATGTAGATAAAGACATTGAGTTTGTCTTCGGACTTAGAAGTAAGACAATTGCTCGATGAGTTAAATGGGCTTGGCCCAAAGATTTGACGTCTTCTGGGCTACCGAAGGGCACATAACTTATAATCAAAAGTTGATTATAGTAATGACCAGTCGCGATATTACATAGTAAATGTAGCCGAATTGAATTAGCAAAAAGCCCAGACAAAAATCCCAAAGTGGAAAAACTGTTCCAATGCTGCTGGTAAGAGGCTAATCCGACGTATTTTGTGACGAGAAATCGAATGGTGCAAACCGCGTTGCTCTCCGACAATACTTTTGGCTGTAGCGACAATTGAATGAGCATTTATGTGAAAATCACGTGCCTAACAACGGCTCTTACCACATGGAAACCAAGGAAATTTGCAATTTTTCAACAGCTGGAGATGCCTGGCCAATTGCGCATCTTTTGGCACCTTATTGATGTGGGTCAGTGTTTAATTTGTACTTTTTACAGCAGACTGTATCAAGTACCTTGTGTTTTTTATATACAATGGTGTGGTTTTCAACATGTAGATAAGACATTGAGTTTGTCTTCGACTTAGAAGTAAGACAATTGCTGGATGAGTTAAATGGGCTTGGCCCAAAGATTTGGCGTCTTCTGGGCTACCGAAGGGCACATAACTTATAATCAAAAGTTGAATATAGTAATGACCAGTCGCAATATTACATAGTAAATGTAGCCGAATTTAATTAGCAAAAAGCCCAGGCAAAAATCCAAAAAGTGGAAAAACTGTTCCAATGCTGCTGGTAAGAGGCTAATCCGCCGTATTTTGTGACGAGAAATCGAATGGTGCAAACCGCGTTGCTCTCCGACCAACACTTATGGCTGTAGCTACAATTGAATGAGCATTTATGTGAAAATCACGTGCCTAACAACGGCTCTTATTCCATGGAAACCAAGGAAATTTGCAATTTTTTCAACAGCTGGAGATGCCTGGCCCAATTGCGCATCTTTTGGCACCTTATTGATGTGGGTCAGTGTTTAATTGTATTTTTTACAGCAGACTGTATCAAGTACCTTGTGTTTTTTATATACAAATGGTGTGGTTTTTCAACATGTAGATAAAGACATTGAGTTTGTCTTCGACTTAGAAGTAAGACAATTGAAGGATGAGTTAAATGGGCTTGGCCCAAAGATTTGACGTCTTCTGGGCTACCGAAGGGCACATAACTTATAATTCAAAAAGTTGACTATAGTAATCACCAGTCGCAATATTACATAGTAAATGTAGGCCGAATTTAATTAGCAAAAAGCCCAGGCAAAAATCCAAAAGTGGAAAAACTGTTCCAATGCTGCTGGTAAGAGGCTAATCCGACGTATTTTGTGACGAGAAATCGAATGGTGCAAACCGCGTTGCTCTCCGACCAATACCTTTTGGCTGTAGCGACAATTGAATGAGCATTTTATGTGAAAATCACGTGACCAGCAACGGCTCTTACTCCATGGAAACCAAGGAAATTTGCAATTTTTCAACAGCTGGAGATGCCTGGCCCAATTCCGCATCTTTTGGCACCTTATTGATGTGGGTCAGTGTTCAGTTGTACTTTTTACAGCAGACTGTATCAAGTACCTTGTTGTTTTTATATACAAATGGTGTGGTTTTTCAACATGTAGATAAAGACATTGAGTTTATCTTCGACTTAGAAATAAGACAATTGCTGGATGAGTTAAATGGGCTTGGCCCAAAGATTTGACGTCTTCTGGGCTACCGAAGGGCACATAACTTATAATGAAAAGTTGAATATAGTAATGACCAGTCGCGATATTACATAGTAAATGTAGCCGAACTGAATTAGCCAAAAGCCCAGGCAAAAATCCAAAAGTGGAAAAACTGTTCCAATGCTGCTGGTAAGACGCTAATCCGACGTATTTTGTGACGAGAAATCGAATGGTGCAAACCGCGTTGCTCTCCGACCAATACTTTTGGCTGTAGCGACAATTGAATGAGCATTTATGTGAAAATCACGTGACCAGCAACGGCTCTTACTCCATGGAAACCAAGGAAATTTGCAATTTTTCAACAGCTGGAGATGCCTGGCCCAATTGCGCATCTTTTGGCACCTTATTGATGTGGGTCAGTGTTCAATTGTACTTTTTACAGCAGACTGTATCAAGTACCTTGTGTTTTTTATATACAAATGGTGTGGTTTTTCAACATGTAGATAAAGACATTGAGTTTGTATTCGACTTACAAGTAAGACAATTGCTGGATGAGTTAAATGGGCTTGGCCCAAAGATTTGACGTCTTCTGGGCTACCGAAGGGCACATAACTTATAATCAAAAGTTGATTATAGTAATGACCAGTCGCGATATTACATAGTAAATGTAGCCGAATTGAATTAGCAAAAAGCCCAGGCAAAAATCCCAAAGTGGAAAAACTGTTCCAATGCTGCTGATAAGAGGCTAATCCGACGTATTTTGTGACGAGAAATCGAATGGTGCAAACCGCGTTGCTCTCCGACCAATACTTTTGGCTGTAGCGACAATTGAATGAGCATTTATGTGAAAATCACGTGCCTAACAACGGCTCTTACTCCATGGAAACCAAGGAAATTTGCAATTTTTCAACAGCTGGAGATGCCTGGCCCAATTGCGCATCTTTTGGCACCTTATTGATGTGGGTCAGTGTTTAATTGTACTTTTTACAGCAGACTGTATCAAGTACCTTGTGTTTTTTATATACAAATGGTGTGGCTTTTCAACATGTAGAAAAAGACATTGAGTTTGTCTTCGACTTAGAAGTAAGACAGTTGCTGGATGAGTTAAATGGGCTTGGCCCAAAGATTTGACGTCTTCTGGGCTACCGAAGGGCACATAACTTATAATCAAAAGTTGATTATAGTAATGACCAGTCGCGATATTACATAGTAAATGTAGCCGAATTTAATTAGCAAAAAGCCCAGGCAAAAATCCCAAAGTGGAAAAACTGTTCCAATGCTGCTGATAAGAGGCTAATCCGACGTATTTTGTGACGAGAAATCGAATGGTGCAAACCGCGTTGCTCTCCGACCAACACTTATGGCTGTAGCTACAATTGAATGGGCATTTATGTGAAAATCACGTGACCAGCAACGGCTCTTACTCCATGGAAACCAAGGAAATTTGCAATTTTTCAACAGCTGGAGATGCCTGGCCCAATTGCGCATCTTTTGGCACCTTATTGATGTGGGTCAGTGTTCAATTGTACTTTTTACAGCAGACTGTATCAAGTACCTTGTTGCTTTTATATACAAATGGTGTGGTTTTTCAACATGTAGATAAAGACATTGAGTTTGTCTTCGACTTAGAAGTAAGACAATTGCTGGGTGAGTTAAATGGGCTTGGCCCAAAGATTTGACGTCTTCTGGGCTACCGAAGGGCACATAACTTATAATCAAAAGTTGAATATAGTAATGACCAGTCGCGATATTACATAGTAAATGTAGCCGAATTGAATTAGCAAAATGCCCAGGCAAAAATCCCAAAGTGGAAAAACTGTTCCAATGCTGCTGGTAAGAGGCTAATCCGCCGTATTTTGTGACGAGAATCGAATGGTGCAAACCGCGTTGCTCTCCGACCAATACTTTTGGCTGTAGCGACAATTGAATGAGCATTTATGTGAAAATCACGTGCCTAACAACGGCTCTTACTCCATGGAAACCAAGGAAATTTGCAATTTTTCAACAGCTGGAGATGCCTGGCCCAATTGCGCATCTTTTGGCACCTTATTGATGTGGGTCAGTGTTCAATTGTACTTTTTACAGCAGACTGTATCAAGTACCTTGTGTTTTTTATATACAAATGGTGTGGTTTTTCAACATGTAGATAAAGACATTGAGTTTGTCTTCGACTTAGAAGTAAGACAATTGCTGGATGAGTTAAATGGGCTTGGCCCAAAGATTTGACGTCTTCTGGGCTACCGAAGGGCACATAACCTATAATCAAAAGTTGAATATAGTAATGACCAGTCGCGATATTACATAGTAAATGTAGCCGAATTGAATTAGCAAAAAGCCCAGGCAAAAATCCCAAAGTGGAAAAAACTGTTCCAATGCTGCTGATAAGAGGCTAATCCGACGTATTTTGTGACGAGAAATCGAATGGTGACGAGAAATCGAATTGAATTAGCAAAAAGCCCAGGCAAAAATCCCAAAGTGGAAAAACTGTTCCAATGCTGCTGATAAGAGGCTAATCCGACGTATTTTGTGACGAGAAATCGAATGGTGCAAACCGCGTTGCTCTCCGACCAATACTTTTGGCTGTAGCGACAATTGAATGAGCATTTATGTGAAAATCACGTGCCCAACAACGGCTCTTACTCCATGGAAACCAAGGAAATTTGCAATTTTTCAACAGCTGGAGATGCCTGGCCCAATTGCGCATCTTTTGGCACCTTATTGATGTGGGTCAGTGTTTAATTGTACTTTTTACAGCAGACTGTATCAAGTACCTTATGTTTTTTATATACAAATGGTGTGGTTTTTCAACATGTAGAAAAAGACATTGAGTTTGTCTTCGACTTAGAAGTAAGACAATTGCTGGATGAGTTAAATGGGCTTGGCCCAAAGATTTGACGTCTTCTGGGCTACCGAAGGGCACATAACTTATAATCAAAAGTTGATTATAGTAATGACCAGTCGCGATATTACATAGTAAATGTAGCCGAATTGAATTAGCAAAAAGCCCAGGCAAAAATCCCAAAGTGGAAAAACTGTTCCAATGCTGCTGATAAGAGGCTAATCCGACGTATTTTGTGACGAGAAATCGAATGGTGCAAACCGCGTTGCTCTCCGACCAATACTTTTGGCTGTAGCGACAATTGAATGAGCATTTATGTGAAAATCACGTGACCAGCAACGGCTCTTACTCCATGGAAACCAAGGAAATTTGCAATTTTTCAACAGCTGGAGATGCCTGGCCCAATTGCGCATCTTTTGGCACCTTATTGATGTGGGTCAGTGTTTAATTGTACTTTTTACAGCAGACTGTATCAAGTACCTTGTGTTTTTTATATACAAATGGTGTGGTTTTTCAACATGTAGATAAAGACATTGAGTTTGTCTTCGACTTAGAAGTAAGACAATTGCTGGATGAGTTAAATGGGCTTGGCCCAAAGATTTGACGTTTTCTGGGCTACCGAAGGGCACATAACCTATAATCAAAAGTTGATTATAGTAATGACCAGTCGCGATATTACATAGTAAATGTAGCCGAATTGAATTAGCAAAAAGCCCAGGGAAAAATCCCAAAGTGGAAAACCTGTTCCAATGCTGCTGATAAGAGGCTAATCCGCCGTATTTTGTGACGAGAAATCGAATGGTGACGAGAAATCGAATTGAATTAGCAAAAAGCCCAGGCAAAAATCCCAAAGTGGAAAAACTGTTCCAATGCTGCTGGTAAGACGCTAATCCGACGTATTTTGTGACGAGAAATCGAATGGTGCAAACCGCGTTGCTCTCCGACCAATACTTTTGGCTGTAGCGACAATTGAATGAGCATTTATGTGAAAATCACGTGACCAGCAACGGCTCTTACTCCATGGAAACCAAGGAAATTTGCAATTTTTCAACAGCTGGAGATGCCTGGCCCAATTGCGCATCTTTTGGCACCTTATTGATGTGGGTCAGTGTTCAATTGTACTTTTTACAGCAGACTGTATCAAGTACCTTGTGTTTTTTATATACAAATGGTGTGGTTTTTCAACATGTAGATAAAGACATTGAGTTTGTATTCGACTTACAAGTAAGACAATTGCTGGATGAGTTAAATGGGCTTGGCCCAAAGATTTGACGTCTTCTGGGCTACCGAAGGGCACATAACTTATAATCAAAAGTTGATTATAGTAATGACCAGTCGCGATATTACATAGTAAATGTAGCCGAATTGAATTAGCAAAAAGCCCAGGCAAAAATCCCAAAGTGGAAAAACTGTTCCAATGCTGCTGATAAGAGGCTAATCCGACGTATTTTGTGACGAGAAATCGAATGGTGCAAACCGCGTTGCTCTCCGACCAATACTTTTGGCTGTAGCGACAATTGAATGAGAATTTATGTGAAAATCACGTGCCTAACAACGGCTCTTACTCCATGGTAACCAAGGAAATTTGCAATTTTTCAACAGCTGGAGATGCCTGGCCCAATTGCGCATCTTTTGGCACCTTATTGATGTGGGTCAGTGTTTAATTGTACTTTTTACAGCAGACTGTATCAAGTACCTTGTGTTTTTTATATACAAATGGTGTGGCTTTTCAACATGTAGAAAAAGACATTGAGTTTGTCTTCGACTTAGAAGTAAGACAATTGCTGGATGAGTTAAATGGGCTTGGCCCAAAGATTTGACGTCTTCTGGGCTACCGAAGGGCACATAACTTATAATCAAAAGTTGATTATAGTAATGACCAGTCGCGATATTACATAGTAAATGTAGCCGAATTGAATTAGCAAAAAGCCCAGGCAAAAATCCCAAAGTGGAAAAACTGTTCCAATGCTGCTGATAAGAGGCTAATCCGACGTATTTTGTGACGAGAAATCGAATGGTGCAAACCGCGTTGCTCTCCGACCAACACTTATGGCTGTAGCTACAATTGAATGAGCATTTATGTGAAAATCACGTGACCAGCAACGGCTCTTACTCCATGGAAACCAAGGAAATTTGCAATTTTTCAACAGCTGGAGAAGCCTGGCCCAATTGCGCATCTTTTGGCACCTTATTGATGTGGGTCAGTGTTCAATTGTACTTTTTACAGCAGACTGTATCAAGTACCTTGTTGTTTTTATATACAAATGGTGTGGTTTTTCAACATGTAGATAAAGACATTGAGTTTGTCTTCGACTTAGAAGTAAGACAATTGCTGGATGAGTTAAATGGGCTTGGCCCAAAGATTTGACGTCTTCTGGGCTACCGAAGGGCACATAACTTATAATCAAAAGTTGAATATAGTAATGACCAGTCGCGATATTACATAGTAAATGTAGCCGAATTGAATTAGCAAAAAGCCCAGGCAAAAATCCAAAAGTGGAAAAACTGTTCCAATGCTGCTGGTAAGAGGCTATCCGACGTATTTTGTGACGAGAAATCGAATGGTGCAAACCGCGTTGCTCTCCGACCAATACTTTTGGCTGTAGCGACAATTGAATGAGCATTTATGTGAAAATCACGTGCGTAGCAACGGCTCTTACTCCATGGAAACCAAGGAAATTTGCAATTTTTCAACAACTGGAGATGCCTGGCCCAATTGCGCATCTTTGGCACCTTATTGATGTGGGTCAGTGTTTAATTGTACTTTTTACAGCAGACTGTATCAAGTACCTTGTGTTTTTTATATACAAATGGTGTGGTTTTTCACATGTAGATAAAGACATTGAGTTTGTCTTCGACTTAGAGTAAGACAATTGCTGGATGAGTTAAATGGGCTTGGCCCAAAGATTTGACGTTTTCTGGGCTACCGAAGGGCACATAACCTATAATCAAAAGTTGATTATAGTAATGACCAGTCGCGATATACATAGTAAATGTAGCCGAATTGAATTAGCAAAAAGCCCAGGGAAAAAATCCCAAAGTGGAAAACCTGTTCCAATGCTGCTGATAAGAGGCTAATCCGCCGTATTTTGTGACGAGAAATCGAATGGTGGCGAGAAATCGAATTGAATTAGCAAAAAGCCCAGGCAAAAATCCCAAAGTGGAAAAACTGTTCCAATGCTGCTGGTAAGACGCTAATCCGACGTATTTTGTGACGAGAAATCGAATGGTGCAAACCGCGTTGCTCTCCGACCAATACTTTTGGCTGTAGCGACAATTGAATGAGCATTTATGTGAAAATCACGTGACCAGCAACGGCTCTTACTCCATGGAAACCAAGGAAATTTTCAATTTTTCAACAGCTGGAGATGCCTGGCCCAATTGCGCATCTTTTGGCACCTTATTGATGTGGGTCAGTGTTCAATTGTACTTTTTACAGCAGACTGTATCAAGTACCTTGTGTTTTTTATATACAAATGGTGTGGTTTTTCAACATGTAGATTAAAGACATTGAGTTTGTATTCGACTTACAAGTAAGACAATTGCTGGATGAGTTAAATGGGCTTGGCCCAAAGATTTGACGTCTTCTGGGCTACCGAAGGGCACATAACTTATAATCAAAAGTTGATTATAGTAATGACCAGTCGCGATATTACATAGTAAATGTAGCCGAATTGAATTAGCAAAAAGCCCAGGCAAAAATCCCAAAGTGGAAAAACTGTTCCAATGCTGCCTGATAAGAGGCTAATCCGACGTATTTTGTGACGAGAAATCGAATGTGCAAACCGCGTTGCTCTCCGACCAATACTTTTGGCTGTAGCGACAATTGAATGAGCATTTATGTGAAAATCACGTGCCTAACAACGGCTCTTACTCCATGGAAACCAAGGAAATTTGCAATTTTTCAACAGCTGGAGATGCCTGGCCCAATTGCGCATCTTTTGGCACCTTATTGATGTGGGTCAGTGTTTAATTGTACTTTTTACAGCAGACTGTATCAAGTACCTTGTGTTTTTTATATACAAATGGTGTGGCTTTTCAACATGTAGAAAAAGACATTGAGATTGTCTTCGACTTAGAAGTAAGACAATTGCTGGATGAGTTAAATGGGCTGGCCCAAAGATTTGACGTCTTCTGGGCTACCGAAGGGCACATAACTTATATCAAAAGTTGATTATAGTAATGACCAGTCGCGATATTACATAGTAAATGTAGCCGAATTGAATTAGCAAAAAGCCCAGGCAAAAATCCAAAGTGGAAAAACTGTTCAATGCTGCTGATAAGAGGCTAATCCGACGTATTTTGTGACGAGAAAATCGAATGGTGCAAACCGCGTTGCTCTCCGACCAACACTTTATGGCTGTAGCTACAATTGAATGAGCATTTATGTGAAAATCACGTGACCAGCAACGGCTCTTACTCCATGGAAACCAAGGAAATTTGCAATTTTCAACAGCTGGAGATGCCTGGCCAATTGCGCATCTTTTGGCACCTTATTGATGTGGGTCAGTGTTCAATTGTACTTTTTACAGCAGACTGTATCAAGTACCTTGTTGTTTTTATATACAAATGGTGTGGTTTTTCAACATGTAGATAAAGACATTGAGTTTGTCTTCGACTTAGAAGTAAGACAATTGCTGGATGAGTTAAATGGGCTTGGCCCAAAGATTTGACGTCTTCTGGGCTACCGAAGGGCACATAACTTATAATCAAAAGTTGAATATAGTAATGACCAGTCGCGATATTACATAGTAAATGTAGCCGAATTGAATTAGCAAAAAGCCCAGGCAAAAATCCAAAAGTGGAAAAACTGTTCCAATGCTGCTGGTAAGAGGCTAATCCGCCGTATTTTGTGACGAGAATCGAATGGTGCAAACCGCGTTGCTCTCTGACCAATACTTTTGGCTGTATGCGACAATTGAATGAGCATTTATGTGAAAATCACGTGCCTAACAACGGCTCTTACTCCATGGAAACCAAGGAAATTTGCAATTTTTCAACAGCTGGAGATGCCTGGCCCAATTGCGCATCTTTTGGCACCTTATTGATGTGGGTCAGTGTTTCAATTGTACTTTTTACAGCAGACTGTATCAAGTACTTGTGTTTTTTATATACAAATGGTGTGGTTTTTCAACATGTAGATAAAGACATTGAGTTTGTCTTCGACTTCAGAAGTAAGACAATTGCTGGATGAGTTAAATGGGCTTGGCCCAAAGATTTGACGTCTTCTGGGCTACCGAAGGGCACATAACTTATAATCAAAAGTTGATTATAGTAATGACCAGTCGCGATATTACATAGTAATGTAGCCGAATTGAATTAGCAAAAAGCCCAGGGAAAAATCCCAAAGTGGAAAACCTGTTCCAATGCTGCTGATAAGAGGCTAATCCGCCGTATTTTGTGACGAGAAATCGAATGGTGACGAGAAATCGAATTGAATTAGCAAAAAGCCCAGGCAAAAAATCCAAAGTGAAAAACTGTTCCAATGCTGCTGGTAAGACGCTAACCCGACGTATTTTGTGACGAGAAATCGAATGGTGCAAACCGCGTTGCTCTCCGACCAATACTTTTGGCTGTAGCGACAATTGAATGAGCATTTATGTGAAAATCACGTGACCCAGCAACGGCTCTTACTCCATGGAAACCAAGGAAATTTGCAATTTTTCAACAGCTGGAGATGCCTGGCCCAATTGCGCATCTTTTGGCACCTTATTGATGTGGGTCAGTGTTCAATGTACTTTTTACAGCAGACTGTATCAAGTACCTTGTGTTTTTTATATACAAATGGTGTGGTTTTCAACATGTAGATAAAGACATTGAGTTTGTATTCGACTTACAAGTAAGACAATTGCTGGATGAGTTAAATGGGCTTGGCCAAAGATTTGACGTCTTCTGGGCTACCAAAGGGCACATAACTTATAATCAAAAGTTGATTATAGTAATGACCAGTCGCGATATTACATAGTAAAATGTAGCCGAATTGAATTAGCAAAAAGCCCAGGCAAAAAATCCCAAAGTGGAAAAACTGTTCCAATGCTTGCTGATAAGAGGCTAATCCGACGTATTTTGTGACGAGAAATCGAATGGTGCAAACCGCGTTGCTCTCCGACCAATACTTTTGGCTGTAGCGACAATTGAATGAGCATTTATGTGAAAATCCACGTGCCTAACAACGGCTCTTACTCCATGGAAACCAAGGAAATTTGCAATTTTTCAACAGCTGGAGATGCCTGGCCCAATTGCGCATCTTTTGGCACCTTATTGATGTGGGTCAGTGTTCAATTGTACTTTTTACAGCAGACTGTATCAAGTACCTTGTTGTTTTTTATATACAAATGGTGTGGTTTTTCAACATGTAGATAAAGACATTGAGTTTGTCTTCGACTTAGAAGTAAGACAATTGCTGGGTGAGTTAAATGGGCTTGGCCCAAAGATTTGACGTCTTCTGGGCTACCGAAGGGCACATAACTTATAATCAAAAGTTGAATATAGTAATGACCAGTCGCGATATTACATAGTAAATGTAGCCGAATTGAATTAGCAAAAAGCCCAGGCAAAAATCCAAAGTGGAAAAACTGTTCCAATGCTGCTGGTAAGAGGCTAATCCGCCGTATTTGTGACGAGAATCGAATGGTGCAAACCGCGTTGCTCTCTGACCAATACTTTGGCTGTAGCGACAATTGAATGAGCATTTATGTGAAAA